>NW_013669617.1:81862-93689 GCF_000517525.1 Limulus polyphemus
CGGCTAGCGCAGATAGCCCTCGTGTAGCTTTGCGCGAAATTCCAAAACAAACAAACTGTTTTGTGAAACTAACATTTACTGTCGTTATCATTGCTTGAATGTTTGAATCGTGTCCATACAACATGGCAACAAGTGTAACGTCTGCTGAAAATCATGGCAGAGTTAAGTAAACAAAGCTGTGCATAACTCTGATATAAGGTCGAGCATGACCTTGTGGTTAACATCTCGGGCTGCGTATCTAAAGGTCGAAGGTTTGAGCCGCGATTTGCCGGTTAACTATGATGGCTATGACTGAACCTTGGACCTTGTCATCTAGCTCATGTCTCACATAAAGCGAGGGGTTCTTCATGTTTAACGTATTAAATATGCAATAATTAAATATATGATCTTTGTTTTTTTTTCAGTTTTAAAACGAAGCTGTAATCGCCTTAGATAGTTATAACAAGAGGGAATCCTCAATAGCAGCGGCACTTGAAATTCTTTTAGGCAGGATTAGAGTAAATTAATCTATGAGACATATATTTTCCTTTTTATTAGCTATATTTTTTTGTGCGCCAGCAATAACAAGCGTGGGGCGCGCATATGCCTATACGATTTTATTACTCATCAGGTTCTCTACCTGTCTACCCTCAAATTGAAATTATTTTACGCAGGATTAGAGTTAATTAATCTATGAGACCTTGGTCGTGTTAAAACACATGAATCGAAAGGGTTTCACCTCCTAAGTCCAAAACTGCAATTAAATTTCGAATCGGTCAAGAGATGACGGAGCTATGAGCTAAGCGTTTGTACTTGAAAAACTCATAGCCATTCTATGAGCCACTTTGCCGCGACTAAAAATCAAGCTGGTGATATCCTTCCCGCTCTCTTGTTAATTTATCCATTGCGGCGCAAAGACAGAATTGTCTAAAAAAATGCATCTGTCTTTTTCTCCCACAAGTCGCTACCCAAAAAGCTTTTCGTTCAATACCAGAATTCATCAATTGGGCTGGACGTTAGCAGACAAAACTTTTTCTATCAAACTAATACGTTAAAAATTACAGTTTAAATGCCCCGTTAGATTCGAATAGTTCGTTGGCTTTCGGCCTTTAAACCGTCGTTTCTTTAGATTATATTAAGAACTTATTTTTCTAACACATAGTTGGAAAAATAACTTATAACAATTTTATAATGAAATTTATTTGAATGGACGGCAACTGCCTGTTGTAGAAACACAAGTACAGAGGACGACGAAAGACGGAAGACTTTCGAAACGTCGTCCTATATACTTGTGTTTCTACAACAGACAATTGCCGTCCATTCAACCAAATTTCATCATGAATATTATAATTATGAAACCTATGGGAGCAAGTACAGAAACAATATGCTTACCAGATAGGCGATGACTTCAAGAAGACGTAAAAATTAGTCGCATACTAACATCTAGTTTTATTTTCTGTATATACTGTTGCGGGTTTTTGTATCACAAAGGCTCTCATAGCGGTCACAGTATTCAAAAGCACTTTAATTACACATACGTATATATATATGTGTATCAAGCATGGCTCAGTTGCTAAACATTCAGGTTCTAGTTCGATTAACGACAGTAAGCGATTTAAATTGGCATGATGTGTAGATCATCCGGTTTCTCTTGTCAATATCATCTTCATTCAATATCTTCATTCCCAATATCTGAATTCAATTTGAAAAGCTAACAGATGCACTTTGAGCAGTTTAAAGCTCCACTTTGAAATATTTAAGCTGTAGTTTGAGATGCTTAAAGGTTATATCTTGAGGAGCTTAAACATATACATTGAGAAAAATTTAGCCGTACTTTGAGAAGTTTAAAGCTGTAGTTTGAGATGCTTAAAGGTTATATTTTGAGGAGTTTAAACCTATACATTGAGAAAATTTAGCCGTACTTTGAGAAGTTTAAAGCTGTAGTTTGAGATGCTTAAAGGTTATATTTTGAGGAGTTTAAACCTATACATTGAGAAAATTTAGCCGTACTTTGAGAAGTTTAAAGCTGTAGTTTGAGATACTTAAAGGTTATATCTTGAGGAGCTTAAACCTATACATTGAAAAAATTTAGCCGTACTTTGAGAAGTTTAAAGCTTTATTTTGAGATGTTTAAAGACGTACTTTGAGGAATTTAAACCTATACATTGAGAACATTTAGCCGTACTTTGAGAAGTTTAAAGCTTTATTTTGAGATGTTTAAAGACGTACTTTGAGGAATTTAAACCTATACATTGAGAACATTTAGCCGTACTTTGAGAAGTTTAAAGCTGTATTTTGAAACGTTTAAAACTGTATTTTGAGATGTTTAAAGACGTACTTTGAGGAATTTAAAGCTGTACTTTGAGACGTTTAAAAAGTGTATTTTGATGTGTTTAAAAATGTACTTCGAGGAGTTTATAGCTGTACGTTAAACAAGTTGAAAGCTGTATTTTGAGATGTTTAAAGACGTACTTTGAGGAGTTTATAACTGTACGTTGATAAGTTTAAAAGCTGAAGTAAAAGAACAAGACAAACAAAACACTTTTTGGATGACCTTACAAGTTTCACCATTCAAAGTCTGCAAGAAGCTCTATAGCATCTAAGAGCTTTTTTTATTTACTTTTACTGCATAGTTAAACACAATATAATCAAAGGTTAAATTCTCTACATAATTATAATACTGCTGTTTTACATCGAAGCAAAGTATATATGTTGTTATTCTCGTAAAAGTCAACATTTATTATATAGCATAAAATATATAAAAGTAGAGCGAATAGAGCCACATCATCAGTGGATCGTTGTAACGACCAATTACGGTTATTAAAAACAGCAGTATCTGAATAATGGTGCACAATGGACGTAGACGCCAGTGAGTACTTGCTCAAATCGAACAAATAAATGTGCAAATCTGATGGGATGCGAGCAGCAAATTTCAATATCTGTTCCAAGCGGAAAGACGTGATAAGAAATCCGACGCCCTACAGTGAAGAAGTCATCGATTGCTAAACCAGGGGCGTAGTGAATTTGACCCCGGTAAAAATGATTAACAAAATGGGTTGTTAAACGAAGCATGACAGAGCACGTCATGAGGGAACCGCAACTGAATGAACTGTAACGGGCTCTCGAGACAATGTTGTCTACTCACGCAACCACACCGAGATATAAAAAGCACAGGAACTCCGAGTACTGTGTACCTACTATTAGGTAACCACCTCGCGCAGATGCCACCATATCCTTTCGACATCTGTAATTCTGACTTCAAATGTGATCCCCCTAGGATAAGCAACTCAAAGTATTGTCGTTCTCTGATTATTATTATTTTTTTTTTTGCGTCATAATGAGTTCAACTTTAAGAATTTTATCTACGAACCGCGAGTTTTTTTCAACATATACAATTTGATAAAGATGTCTATGGTGCTTGCAGTATTTTGTTTGTTTGTTTAGAAGCTAAGCACAAAGCTACACAATGGGCTATCCGTGTTCTGCCCATCACGGGTATCGAAACCCGGTTGCACATCCGCAGTATGAAATATGTTAACAAAATGGCTTTGCTTACTCGAAACTGTCTTCACAAAATAATAAAACAAAACGCAGATCGGGATATTTCTTTCTTACTGTATTGTGTATTTTATGTCTAATACGCCGCACTGTTCAGTTTGAACCTCTCAAATTATGGGTATTATCTAAACAGGAATTTTTATAATTGTATTACACGCTTTAAGACCCCGGCGTTGCAGGTAGTTAGTTTTTCCTTACTGTTAACCCAAGGGTTCTCAATTCGAATCGCGTTATTGCAAAAAGGCATTTCTCAGTCTGGGATCGCAGGCGCGATATATGAGTGATATACCTGTGCATACTTAACACTACAATAAATATATCTGTACATATTAACACTACAATAAATATATCTGTACATACATAACACTACAATAAATATATCTGTACATACATAACACTACAATAAATATATCTGTACATACATAACACTACAATAAATATATCTGTACATACATAACACTACAATAAATATATCTGTACATATTAACACTACAAGAAGTATATCTGTACATACTTAACACTACAATAAATATACGTGTACATATTAATACTACAATAAATATATGCATAAATATATAACACTACAATAAATATATCTGTACATACATAACACTACAATAAATATATCTGTACATACACAACACTACAATAAATATATCTGTACATACTTAACACTACAATAAATATATCTGTACATATTAACACTACAAGAAGTAAATCTGTACATACTTAACACTACAATAAATATACGTGTACATATTAATACTACAATAAATATATGTGTACATATTAACACTACGATAAATATATACCTGTATGTATTAACACTACACTAAGTATACCTGCACATATTAAAACTACACTAAATATACCTGTACATATTAATAGTAAAATAAATATACTTGTGCATATTAATACTAAAATAAATATACCTGTGCACATTAAAACTACAAGAAGTATACCTGTACGTATTAACACTACAAGAAGTATACCTGCACATATTAACACTAAAAGAAGTATACCTATACATACTAAAACTACAAGAAGTATACCTGTATATATTAACACTACAGGAAATATACTTGTACATATTAACACTACAATAAATATGCCTGTACATATTAACACTATAGAAAATATACCTGTACATACTTAACACCACAAGATATATACCTGTATAAATTAAACACCACAATATATATATCTGTACACCACAAGATATATACCTGTATAAATTAAACACCACAATATATATGCCTGTACACCACAATAAATATTAGGTACTTCTTCTATACTTGACTTCCTAAGAAGTATATTTGTTATGAACTTCACATGGAGAACATATACTTGTTATAAATCTGACGAAACAAGAAGTGTACTTGTTTTATACTTTACATCATAAAATAGCGTTGTTATATGCATGTTATATAACACATGATATGTGCTTTATGCCAAAAGATTCAGGCTTATTATAAACTTCTTGCCACAAGGAAACATTAACAATGAAGTTCGTAACAATTCGTAGTACACAACGCATAATAAACGCCGTTGTATAACTTGTTGTTGCCGTTTTCCTGTTCGATTACAAGTTTGTAGAGAGCTTAACAAACAAAGAGTGTTTTTGGTGTAGAAGTATAGACTTTTTTTATACCGAATTACGTCAAATATTAGACTTCAGACTTAATACTCATGGTTACAGGACTCTAATACTAAATTTAAAAAAAGCTGATATTCAAGACTTCTTTTAAGAGTTCGTATACTATGATTGGATAAAAAGCGCAAAATACCAATGTTTTAAAACTTTATAGAATCTCTGTTTTTTATCTACATTTATTTAAGTTGAGAATCACTATATTTCCTGAAATATAAAAAGATGTGCAGTAAACTTAACTAAAACTAATACTTAACACAAAGCCTCACGTGGACACTAGTGTGAAGGTAACTGAACGGTGTACTTAACTAAAACTAATACTTAACACAAAGCCCCACGTGGACACTAGTGTGAAGGTAACTGAACGATGTACTTAACTAAAACTAATACTTAACACAAAGCCCCACGTGGACACTAGTGTGAAGATAACTGAACGATGTACTTAACTAAAACTAATACTTAACACAAAGCCCCACGTGGACACTGGTGTGAAGATAACTGAACGATGTACTTAACTAAAACTAATACTTAACACAAAGCCCCACGTGGACACCGGTGTGAAGATAACTGAACGATGTACTTAACTAAAGCTGATACTTAACACAAAGCCTCACGTGAACACCGGTGTGAAGATAACTGAACGATGTACTTAACTAAAACTGATACTTAACACAAAGCCTCACGTGGACACTGGTGTGAAGGTAACTGAACGATGTGCTTAACTAAAACTAATACTTAACACAAAGCCCCACGTGGACACTGGTGTGAAGATAACTGAACGATGTACTTAACTAAAACTGATACTTAACACAAAGCCTCACGTGGACACTGGTGTGAAGGTAACTGAACGATGTAGTTAACTAAAACTGATACTTAACACAAAGCCCCACGTGGACACCGGTGTGAAGATAACTGAACGATGTACTTAACTAAAACTAATACCTACCACAAAGCGCAACGTGGACACTAGTGTGAAGGTTTTGAAATTTGATTTCAAGCATACTGTTTTTCTTAATTGGCGCCAATATTGTCACATGTCTGTATCTTCTGTTCCAGTTGCTAGTAACTATAGCTTAATTATACTGACACTCACATGCTTGTAACTTTATTTTCACATATAAACGTAGGCTCAATGGTAAGTTAGAGGGCTTTTAAAGCTAAAAGTCGGATTTCGATACTCGTGGTGGGCATAGCACAGACAGCCCATTGTGTAGCTTTGCGCTTAACAACAACCAAAACAAACATATAAATATTCCAAATCAAGAAATATCACTGAGATAAAACTTCAAGTTCTTGCCACCAGGGATTGTGTACAAATAAATGATGTTTGGCAACACAACGAAGAATAACAATTACAAACAAACAAAAAACACATTTTTGAAGGTTCTGCGGACTTACAACGCTAGAAACCGGGCTTCGATACCCGCGGTGGGTAGAACACAGATAGCCCATTGTGTAGCTTTGTGTTTAACTTCTAAAAACAAAACAAACGAGGTAATGTTAATTATTTTTTTCTGACAATAGAGCGTAAGATTACTGTAATTTTGAGAACAAATCTGAAGTGTGTGAACGTTTTTACTGCTGCAGTGGTCATATTCTAACCAATAGAGCGTAGGACTTCAGATTTGTTCTCAAAATTACAGTAATCTGTGAACGTTTTCACTGCTGCAGTGGTCATATTCTAACCAATAGAGCGTAAGATTACGGTAATTTTGAGAACAAACCTGAAGTCTGTGAACGTTTTTACTGCCACAGTGGTCATATTCTAACCATTTGAACTCTTTACCTGAGAAAATTGTTGAAAGTATATCTCTCAGTTCAGATGTTCGAAGTGGAAGCTGGTGAAATAGTAAATCACGTGCTTATGAGCAGTCGAATCTCTAATGTGGCATTCTTACAGATGAGTAATGTTGTCTGTCGAAGTTTTATTTTAAAATTACAACAATAAAATGACGATTTGTGTGTATATGAGCAAAAAAAAAAAGGCTGAGTCTTGGCGATAACAGTTTGTTTGTTTTGAATTTCGCGCAAAGCTACACGAGGGCTATCTGCGTTAGCCGTCCCTAATTTAACAGCGAAAGACTAGAGGGAAGGCAGGTGGTCACCTCCACCCACCGCCAACTCTTGGGCTACTTTTTTTACCAACGCATTGACCGTCACATTACAACGCCCTCACAGCTAAAAGGGCGAGCAGGGTTTGGTGTGACGGAGATTCGAACCCGCGACCCTTAGGTTGCGAGGCGAGCGCCCTAACCACCTGGCCATGATTCCATTCTGATTATTTTCGTTATTTAATAAGATATATTCTGTATATATTTCAAACATTTTAAACGGAAGTTATTCAAATTTTATAAGCACTTACAGTAAAATGTGGAGTGTGTTCAGAGGCCTTAGTCCTTCTGTAAGGCAGCCCGGCACGTTAGTCACTGGGCCACACCCGGCCCACAAAATACACTTATATATATAATAGCGGAAGTTTGATTCCAATTTACAATATCTTTAGAAGTATTTATTAGAACGCAAGCATGAAAAAACATAGCGAATCATGTTAAACGTGAACAATAGTTACTCTGTTTGTTCATTTTTATTCGTCACTAACCCACAATTCTGATACAAAGGTCTTTTATTTCCTAGGTTTCTTGTTCACAGTTGACGATACAATTGTTTGGTGTTCACGCCAGTGTTAAAGCGATAGATTCCCGTGAAGAGATGAGCTCGGTTTCAGATGAGATGCACGTGTTGCTGAAGGGGGGGGGGGGTACCCATGTTTCGTTGTAAGCTCATCTAAGCGAGAGGTTGGTTGGAGACCTAAGTCGCCAGTTCTTTTTCTTCTTGCTACACATTAAATGACATTTAGTATGAAAGAACCAATCGATGAGCTAGGTATAGAAGCTGCAGTGGTAGAAAAAAATATAACAGCAGAAAGGGGCCACTGTTATAACTTAATGTGCTGTTTTACTGATGTCGCGGTCATTCGTATCGGCAGGGCAAAGAAAAAGACAAATAATAAACGGGAAAATCAATAAAACTACCATTCAAAGTGCTCTCAAGAGTTTAGTCTGAAAATGTAAGTCGATTTAAATAACATTAAAGGCCTAGCAATCAGGATATCAAATATGGAAAGCGATTTGTTCAGCTTTCGTGGTCCAGTGGCAACTCTACAGAATTACACACTAAACTCCGGGGTTCGATTCCGCACTAAAACAGCAGTAACAACGAGTTAAGGCTAAGTACTTGTATTTCTGACCTTTAATGCCGTATTTTTCTTTATGTATGGGGGGGGGCGCTTGACTCAGAATCTGAAGGTCGCGGGTTCGAATCTCCGTCCTACTATAAAACATGCTCACCCTTTCAGCCGTTGGTAAAAGAGTAGCCCAAGAGTTGGCGGTGGGGGGGGGGGTAGAACTAGCTGCCTTCCCTTTAGTCTTTCACCGCGCTAAATTATGGACGGCTAGCGCAGATAGCCCTCGTGTAGCTATGCGCCAAATTTAAAACAAAACAAAACAAATCGTGGGGTGGGGTGAGGGGTAAGAGGGAACCTAATGAAAATACAGTAATTAAACTTTCCTCTTGGAACGCATTAACCTTAAATTAAATATCACCGGTTAGAAAACACAACAAAAAACTTTCTCTTGCTTGTTGATATCGATGAGCGTGAACAAGGGTCGTGTAATTAATATTTCCTCTTGGAACGCATTAACCTTAAATTAAATATCACCGGTTAGAAAACACAACAAAAAACTTTCTCTTGCTTGTTGATATCGATGAGCGTGAACAAGGGTCGTGTAATTAATAAAAGGTTTTGATTAATGAACCAATATGATAGGCTTATTAGCAACCAGCATTAAATGATCAATTTGGTGTTAGTAGAGTAAGACAAAAGTCCAAGTCAAGGAAGAAAACAATGGCTCTGGTTACTATAGATTAACTGAGTCTAATCAATCCCGGAATGGCCACTTAGTAAACTGTGCACACGCCCCATTAAGTACGTCAGCTGTGTATATTTCATAAGTGTTTCTGCATATTAAACCGCCTGTTACTTACTGGCTATATTGTTCAGTTTCTGGTGTTGTCGTTGTTGCTTTGTATGAACGCGTGGTTAGAAGGTACTGGTAATAGGTGTTTGTACATCATTACATGGAGTTGTACGTTAGGATGTTCCATCTAACTAGTGACCCATGGGTTCCCAAACCTTCACAACTCATTCAAGTAACCACGCAATTGTTTGTCACCCCCAGTTCAATTAGGGGCGTTCGAGAATATTTAAGGAACATCATTTTCTAACTAAACTGAAAAATAAAAGTATGTCTGTGTTTTGTTCTGCGACCCACAGTATCGCATTATTATTCCATAATACCTTACGGAGCTGTACATAATGGCTAACAAAATATATTAAACGAGCTTGCTTCTACTTAACCCAGAAAACGGTAAAATAAACGTCACAGGAGACTGGCTTTAATTTTCAAACAAAATTCTAGCAAACTTTTTTTTTTTTCAAGTTTTACCTATAAATACCTTATTTCTTTGTCTGTAGAGTTTTATGCTAAACGCGTTACCGCACACGATATGCATCTTATTAGCCTACTAATAAACTAATGATGAATTATTTGGCTACACAATTATACGGTCAAACAATTTATATGTAAATATTTGATTAAGAGGTGACTGCTGTGTTCCGAAGTAAAAAGGTTTCAATAAGTTTATAAGCCTCAAAAAGAAAACGTACTTTCTGAAGGGTAATTTTTCAACAGAATTAAAATACAATAGCGAAGGTTTTAGTTTAATATAACAAACTTATAAGATGATGTTAATAGCGTATATGTTGTATCTAAGGGAATACAGTTCATACTTACCTTGATATGTCATGTAGATTTTTCTTTGGTAGTAGGACGAGATTAATCTTGCTCGGTGTAATTTCACTGTCTTTCTTTCTTCCCTCCTTCTCCGCAAGTATATTTCTCTCTCTCTCTCTCTCTATATATATATATAATATATTTATTGGTATTATATATACATGTGTATACAGGAGTTAGATTGAATTATGGAAACATCAGTATTTTTGACTCCAAGTTTTAGTATCTTTAACAGGAGAAAAGGTAATTTAACTGTGCAATTATGCGTTAAATCATTCTGTATCATTGAAGTTGTCTGTACACAAATAATGTAGGGCTGAACGTGGCCCAAAGGTTACCGGACTGTGGATCTGTGGATTCAGTGCTTGCATCCTGTTACTGCAAAAAGGAAAAAAAAAAAGATCGCGCTCCTCAATTAGGGGTCGTGAGTGCGTTGTAAGAGTGACGGTGAAATCCAGCTGTTCATTGAGTCGAGAGTAACCCAAGAGTTGGCGGTGGGTTCTATTGACTAACTGCCTTCCCCTCTTGCCTATTAGTTCAAAATTAGATATGGCAAACGCAGATAGCCCTTGTGTAGCTTTGCCCACATATCCGAAAAAAAAATCCAGTATTATATTATTGTCTTTTCAGAGAAAGATTCTAAAAATGGCAAGCTAAAAAGATGAATAGGTATTCAAAAGAGGCACGACTGGTTTCTAAGTGACACAGAAACCTAAAATAATGAATGTTTTCTAAAAAAAAAAACGATGTCAAAATTAAAGTCAAGTGAAATCAAGAAATATGATCACATCAGACAAACGTAATACTTATCGAAAAACTAAGTTAATTGATTATCATTGACTATCCAAGTATTAGTCTACACAACCAATCTGTCAGAACTGTGCGATGGTTAGCCTAAACAACCAATCCGTCAGAATTGTGCAATGGTTAGCCTAAACAGCTAATCTGTTAACACTGCCCCCCCCCCCCTGTGGCACAGCGGTATGTCTGCGGACTTACAACGTTAGAATCCGGGTTTCGATACCCGTTGTGATCACAGCACAGATAGCCTATTGTGTGGCTTTGTGCTTAATTACAAACTGTTAAAACTGTGAAAGGGTTAGCCTACACAACCAACCTGTCGAAATTATTTGAACGAAATTACACATGGCATCATTCTGCCATTCAGAAACCTCTAATAACGCACACAAACACTCACAAAGCAAAAGCCCAAGTAAAATGTCAAGAAACATAAAAATTCTACCGAAGTCCAACAGACGAATGGGGTTTAATTAGATTAAGAACCTTTTACGCTTTTTCCCATCCAATGAGTGTACTAATGTGCGATGAAAACTAAAATAAGCTCACAACCCTAATTGTTTTGTGCCATGAAAACTAAAATAAGCTTACAACTCTCATTGTCTTGTGCCATGAAAACTAAAATAAGCTTACAACTCTCATTGTCTTGTGCCATGTAAACTAAAATAAGCTTACAACTCTCATTGTCTTGTGCCATGTAAACTAAAATAAGCTTACAACTCTCATTGTCTTGTGCCATGTAAACTAAAATAAGCTTACAACTCTCATTGTCTTGTGCCATGAAAACTAAAATAAGCTTACAACTCTCATTGTTTTGTGCCATGAAAACTAAAATAAGCTTACAACTCTCATTGTTTTGTGCCATGAAAACTAAAATAAGCTTACAACTCTCATTGTCTTGTGCCATGAAAACTAAAATAAGCTTACAACTCTCATTGTTTTGTGCCATGTAAACTAAAATAAGCTTACAACCCTAATTGTTTTGTGC
>NW_013669617.1:94689-102970 GCF_000517525.1 Limulus polyphemus
TAAACTAAAATAAGCTTACAACCCTAATTGTCTTGTGCCATATAAACTAAAATAAGCTTACAACCCTAATTGTCTTGTGCCATGTAAACTAAAATAAGCTTACAACTCTCATTGTTTTGTGCCATGAAAACTAAAATAAGCTTACAACCCTAATTGTCTTGTTCCATGAAAACTAAAATAAACTTATATATATATGTATGTAATTTACTACATGAATCAAAATAACATATTCATAACTTATATAAAAATGTTGTCATTGTGTGTGTGGTGCCTAATAACGTCTTTTCATTTGGATTTTTAAGAACATCAACACCGACTTTACGTTTTATTGCTTCGTTGTTGTAACGTAAAGCTGTACAATAGGCTATCTGCGTTCTGTCCACCATCGGGAATCGAACACCAGATTTTTAGCACCGTAAGTCCGTAAACTTATCGCTGACCCACCGGCGAACTTACGTAGTTCGAAGTGTAATAAGTCGTATACACTCAAATAAACTTGGCATTGCTGACTATCATAAATTTAACCGATTTATATATATATGTATATACTACTGCTGAAAAAAAAAAAATCGTTAAGTATTAAATAAGCCCTTATAATGTATCGTTTGCTATACATATATATAGCCCTTTTCTATGCCTCAACGATCAGAAAGCAAAGTCAAACTTTTAATAAAAGTACATTAATACTTCTCAGCGGGCGAGTTCACATAACGAATGGCGTGTTTACAAGCCGTAGCACCCGCTTTACACAAGGGAGTCAGTGACCATGAAGAGTTGACTCGAGATCACGTGGAATGTGCTTTCTCTTCGTGACGTCGCTAACCAGATCAACAAATCCAGGCTCACTTACTGATTAACTCCATGACTCATCGTTTCGAATTGTCTTACAGCTCCATTTCTATAAATAAGTTTCTATCTGTGTGTGTGTGTGTGTGTATAGAACGCAATTTTTTTCAAGGCAGACGAATGTGTCATTGTATATATGTATATATTTGCAATTAAGAGCAAGCGGCTTAGAGTGTCCTAATCACTTCAGGTTGTGCAGGACAACTGTCAGACTTTGATTGGTTTCTCGCGCAGGAGTTTTCAACAGGAAGAAGAACCAGTGTCCGCTCGCTTTGTGAGTGAGTGTTTATGAAGCAGAAGTAATAACCGAGATGTGGTAGAAATGGCAGCTTATTGAAATGTGTTACATTGCTCTCAGGAAGTAGCGTTATATTCATATGGTAACATCCGGAGAACGGGATCGAGAAAGAGATGGGAAAGGGGAAGGAGATGTGGAGGAGGAATACATGTCATTTCAGTAACCCAGAGGATACTGGTTAAGACCTAAACTGTTTCGACTCCAATACATGGGTGCAAATGCTCGTGTGGGCTTCACGGGTCACGTGGCATCCATAACAGATTGCCATTCCGAAACGTGCCAGTATTTCATGCAGAAAACAGTATCCATGCATTCACGAGATGACAGTAGCAACAACGTAATCCGTCTCAGTATCTTTAACATACAAAAATGTTAACTCACGTGTTAATTCTTATTCTTCAGTCTAAGCTACTGGAGCTAACTCCGTTTTTTCAATCTGTCTTTACATAATTATTGTTATATTTTGAACAACGAACTAAAAAAAAAATCGTATCGTCTTAATATAGGGCTTGTACTTTGAAACGTTTGCTTAAGGGGAAAGCTCTACAATGGGCTGCCTTCGATGCGTCCTCCGCAGTGATCGAACACCGAAATTTAGCGTCATAAGCCCTCAAGCTTATCGCTGAATCAACATAAAAAAGAGGGGGGCTGCAATTATAGGTTAATCTACTTATTTTCATAAAACTTTCTGCGCAACTTGATCAATTACACAATGGGCTGTCTGTGCCCTGCCCACCGCAGGTATCGAAACCAGATTTGTAGCGTTATATCTTTTTGAAGTAAGATAGTAAGTTCATAGGCTTTTAATTAAAATAAAAAACCCTGAGCAGAATGAATCAGAATATCTTTAGAGTAATAAACGCTTGTTATCAAATATACAGACAGGTACCAAGTGCTAACGCTACGTTTATACGCGAGGTCCCCTGATTATGTAGCTGCTAACGCTACTACGTTCATACGCAAGTTCCCCTGATTATGTAGCAGCTTCTAAAGATCTAATTGTTATGCTAAAGAAACGGGTTAGAATGGTTGAGTTTTTTTTGTTGTTGTTGTTGTAGTTTTTTACTACCAGTTCCAATGTGAAACGTTCTGTGTAATTGTTTTCATTAAATAACCACTGAAATGGAATTGTGATGAATAGATAATTAAAAAAAACAACAACAATAGCGAATACTATAAATACTGTTACAGATCATGCCGTCAAGATCAACTAACTAACTGTCGATTTTTAAAGGAAGCACGTTAGGACTTAACGTGGCTAACCACTGTTAGGTTTGTGATCGTTTGTCTCAAAGTACTAATTACACTAGTCTCGAGAAAACCACGACCTAACACGCAAGGTAAATAGTAAATCATTCGACCGCCAGGGGGCAGCACTATTGTCGTGAGGGGGTGATGAGTAATCTATATTTCTCTTATGAAATACACACACACACAGACGTACAAAGGGAAATAGTAGATGTATCGGAATGGGTGTGGGGAGGGGGGATTGTGTCAATCTCATATCTGTTATGGAATTCGGGTAGGGTAGATATGAATCACTTAGATACTTAAGTTCAACTATATGACCGATAAAGATATGAACCTTTTGTTGACTGGTCGATAATCGATACGTGTTGGAATATCTGACTAGTTGAGAAGGGAAGAAAGCTAGGATGGTTGAACTAACTGATGACTCAAGGAATTAGAGCCCTAAATAAATAAAGGGCACCACTTGGTTGTAGTAATGACCGCTATAACAGTAGGCTATGAAGGCATAGCTGGGGAGGGGGGGGGGAGGAGGATAGAGAATCAAACCATCAATCAACGATTTCTGTTCTGTCACCCTATGCTTGATGTATTGAATGTACTCGTCTCCTCGCTGAGCTCAGGATAGAGTGGTTACATAGAATAATAACCACCTGAAATTTATAACATTAGTATTATTCCAACAAGCAGACACTTTGGTTGATTTCGTGCCGTTTCCTGTCAGGATATATATATATATATTATTATTATTAAACAACCGATACTTTATCTGTACAGAACGTTTCTCCGTAATGGATATTGGCCGTTTCACAGTTCCATTTCATCTCCTTAACACATTGGATCTCACGCCGCTTTATTAAAGCTAAGAAGCTGCAGAAGAACGAAGCAAATTCCCTTCTTCGAGTGCCATCCACGAGGAACCGTAAATTATATGAAAAGAAACATTACGTGTCACTCGCATAGGAAAGGAGCATAATATCGTATATGTATGTTAAACTACCCAGTTGTCCAGACGCACTCTTCACATTTTCCTTGTTATTTAGGTATGTTAATACACTGGTTAGTAAAACTGAAAGAAATATACGCTAGACTAGTGGCACCTATCTCATTTCAGAACTTTTTTTTTTTCCACTTCTTCTTTGAAGTCTCAAGTTAAGTTGAAAGACTGTGTTTTAATGTTTCTTTATATCGCTCATTTTTATGATCAATTAGCGCTGTACAAATGCGTGTTATCGGATGACTCTGTGGTAGACGATTCTGTAAATTATGCCTGTTAATGGCAGAGCAGTACGTGTGACGACGTACAACGCTAAAATCCGGGTTTCGATACCTGTGGTGGGCGCAGTACAGATAACCCTTTGCGAAACTTTGTGCTTAAGTTACTAAACAAACATTCGTCACGTACAGTTGGTTCTAACACACACACAAATTATTAAACTTTCCTACAGCATTTCATACAGTAAAAAAACGCAAGAATGCACTTTATAATTACGTATGAGCACCAATGAATAGACAGTCTTCATAACTGCAATTACCAGTAATAAGTACGCAATAATTTTCTCAGACGTTATGATAAATGTATTTAGATTTATCAGTAAATTAGTTGAATGTACGAAGGTATCGAAATTGATAATATACTTTCGTTGCGTCCTTAGAGCCATGATATTATAATCATGTTAAAATAAAAATGTTTTTTTATCCTAATACCCAATACGTTAATAGACGTAAATAAGAGCCATGATATTATAATCATGTTAAAATAAAAATGTTTTTTATTCTAATACCCAATACGTTAATAGACGTAAATAAGAGCCATGATATTATAATCATGTTAAAATAAAAATGTTTTTTATTCTAATACCCAATACGTTAATAAACAATGATTATTTCGAGTTAATTCGGGTGTTTCGATCCATGATAGCTATTAAAGTTTACTGTTGATTTGGAATTAAGCACAAAGCTACACAATGGGCTATCTGTGCTCTGCCCACCACGGGTATCGAAACCCGGTTTCTAGCGTTGTAAGTCCGCAGACATACCGCTGTGCCACTGGGGGGGGGGCAGATATTAAAGTAGTTAAAATATGAAGATGTCTATTTTTAACATTAACAAGAAATGTTCAGTTAATCTATCATTTAAAATGCCGCTGTGCCACTGGGGGGGGGGGGCAGATATTAAAGTAGTTAAAATATAAAGATGTCTATTTTTAACATTAACAAGAAATGTTCAGTTAATCTATCATTTAAATGTTTGGTGCAGTTAAAATATAAAGGTGTCTATTTTTAACATTAACAAGAAAGGTTCAGTTAATCTACCATTTAAATGTTAGGTCGAAAGATTGTCTGTTGAATATTCATTTATGATAAAGAGTTGCGTTCCTTGTGAAACGTTTACAAGTGTCTCCGAGTGTCTTATATAGCCCTATATTATTAACGTAAATAAATATCTCCAGAATGTATTTTTATTGGCTCAATTATTCCTCTGTTACAGTTTCGTAAGGACCCATCGATAACTTGCAAGTTTGAACTGACGAAGCTGTAATAGCGAAATATTGAGCCAGTAAAAAGATACATTCTGGATATATGGGTCGTTATTTTATTTACATTAATAAACATTTATCCTAATAAACTCCAGTTTACGTTAAATTAATTTAAGAATAATAACCCTATTCTGTTATATCTTCACACTTTTCAGTAAAATTTGTTTACTTTTAACCCATTCGTATTTTTTCCCGTTATAAACGTTTTACGATGAAAAATTTAATACAGAATAATCAACGGTTTACCGTCTTCTTGGTATCGGAATGAACTTTGCATAGTAATGTGAAGCATATAGATGTTCACGGTGAGTAAAAATCATACCATGGGCACCCTGAGCTAACTGTAATTACAGCAAAATCAGTCCTCATCAATTGAGCTGACTAGTTTTGGTGCTCATTATCTAATATTACTTTAATTCGTGAGCATATTTAAAGACTTCCATCTTTTCATTAAGCTAGATTGTATTTTCTTGAATTTTACAAGTTTTTATGCATATTTTCAGTGGTGTAATTTTGATTTCAAAATTGGGGGGCATGTCCCCCGTGAAAATTACACCCATGTATATAATATATATAAGCGGAATGATAAGTTTAGTAACATTTATTTTGAGATGTGCGATACGTGAGGTAAGTAAATGTAAAGACTTCCTTCCATCTTTTCATGAAGCTAGATTATATTTTATTTAATTTTTGTGAGTTATTTTGTAATATACACGTTTTCAATGGCGTAACTTTGGTTTCAAAAGTGGGGGGATCTCCCCCGTGAAAATTATGCCTAGGTATATGCTATATAAGCGGAATAATAAGTTTATTAATATTTATTTATTTTCAAACGTGTGAAGCGTTAAAGCACTCATACTACCCGCACTTTACATGCCCACGGTTACGTAAGATGCACGCAAAGCATCTCGGTAGAAATTCGAGATTCCTATCGCTGAATCACGATTTTGTCAATATAATTTCCGGACATCCTGTATATTATTCCACTGGGAAACAAAAGCAACTAGATGTACGTATGAATACAAAATACATACACCGAATTGAGTTTCTGAATGGCACATTATTTTATTGGTTTAGCTTGTGAGTTGGAGAACGACCTTGGTGTATGTGTAAAGAAACGTTTCACCAAAGTAAACATCATGCATGCACTATTTTAAAGTAAATTCTGCTACCGTGGTTTGCCACTGAAATGCTAAGTTTGGCAAAAGTATAGTCTTTTTTGTCACACACGTGCTTAAACCATTCATGCCTTTTACCAAAACTCGTTTGTACACACATCGTTATTAATAACTACAGGCTTTGCTTTTGTAATGTCATTAAATATTTTGTTTTCTTCACCATTTTGACTTGATGACTGCATTGATAATCCGATAGAATAATTTTTAATTACAAGCCTTATTGCACCGTGGTGGAAAAAAAGTGTTTGTGTTTGTTTGTTTGTTTGTTTTTGAATTTCGCGCAAAGCTACATGAGGGCTATCTGCGCTAGCCGTCCATAATTTAGCAATGTAAGACTAGAGGGAAGGCAGCTAGTCATCACCACCCACCGCCAACTCTTGGGCTACTCTTTTACTAACAAATAGTGGGATTGACCGTCACATTATAACGCCCCCCGCGGCTGATGAGGGCGAGCATGTTTGGTGGGACTGGAGATTGGGTTTTTTTATTAACCTATTGCAAAGTGTTATCCTGTTTACCCTTATTATAAATAATGAAACCGTATGATAAAATACTTTAATAGAAGAATAGGTTAAAATCATAAATAATATTCAACATTAAACTGGAACACAATTAAAAACATTTTATTTAGGCCTATCTGTGGCCTTCAAAAAGTTGACGACGTTGATGACGTTGCAACGTCGAAATATATAGAGTCGTCAACTTTTTGAAGGCCATAGATAGGCATAAATAAAATGTTTTAAATCGTGTACCAGTTTAACGTCGAATATTATTTATGATTTAACTTTATACACAAGTGCCAAAATACTATAAATATAAGAAATAGATTATTTAAAATTTGATACCACGTTTGGTTTGTTGCGGATATTCTTGCAAAGCTACATATGGGCTACCTGCAGTAATCTTTCCCAATTTTGAATTGATGGAATGGAGGAAAGGCAGCCACTCTAATCGAATAGTAATATTTATTTTTCACTCTTCTGTCGTATCCTTGGACTGGAAGTGCGGAGGACGATTTGACGACAACGGGACTCGGACCATGATCCCTCAGTTGCGCCCGACCTTGGTAGTTCATGTTGAATGTCATTCTCTTGTTATATGTTCTTTAAAAATGTAATGTATTTCAAAATCCTTATTAATTTATATACAGTAGATGAAATAAAGAGCATCATAAATTAAGATATTACATAATATAAATATTTTGTGTGTGCAATTTAAGAGCTATATGTAGTGTCTGTTATTAACGTTAACATATAACACGATTTACACCTGACTTCTACAACACTGTGATATCAAACACCTTCAATTAATTTGAAAAATATAGTTAAAAGTGCAACCATTATTATACTTAAAAGCTGTGTTTTCTCCAAATTAAAATCTTGATGAACAAAAGTAGCTGGAGAATATATGTTGTTTTTTAAGCGTAAAGTTACATAATAGACTACCTACACGCTGTCCACTGGGTGGAATCGAACCCCCTAGATGTTAGGACTGGAAACTCGTATACTTATCTGTGAACCACCGAGTAACGAAGAATATATATCACTCACTTGTGTCAAATAGTCAGTGAAACATTTCATCGGGTTATTTTTTTGGATCACTTAGCAAATTATCAAGATAATAAGTGCAATAATAACATATTTATGAACACTCGTAAAATGTTTTGAATTTGAGACTTATTAAAATATACACTTAATAATTAAGTATTGTCTTACTTCATATAAATTGTAAAAATACTTCTTTCAGTCACGAACTATTTTAAAAAAGGCAAGTAAATAAGGTCTTGGATGAATTTCTTTAAGATACTGGATTTAAATAATAAAGCTGATTAATTTATAGAATTATTCCCCAATGCTTTATATTATAAGGTCATCTATACTTGAGTAGTTGTAATGCATCTGTTTAATATCACTATTCTTCTCTGAATTCCTGACTATTATGTCTTAAAAGTTTGTCACTGCAATCATAAAGTATTAAATAAGTAAATGAAGAAAAAAAAAATGACAAAGATAATATAATTTAAATATATTGCTCAACCAGAGGTCTATTTCTATGATCCAAATATATATATGTCAAAATGGATCTGTGGGTCGTGGGTTCGAATCCCCGTCCCACCAAACATGCTCACCCCTTCAGCCGTGGGGGCGTTATAATGTGTCGGTCAATCCCACT
>NW_013669618.1:0-15474 GCF_000517525.1 Limulus polyphemus
ATTTTATGTTTGTTATTAGAAACGAAGTTTTGTCTTTATTAACTAGATGAATTAATGATTAATAAACGTTATTGTAAGTGTTCACCATTGGCCTGAAACTCTATTTCTTTAGACTAACTGTAAACTACCTCTAGTTAGCGATTTGTGGCTCCACTCGTAGTTTTAATTGAAACTCCAACAATTAAGCCCATCTGGGCACTACTCATTACAATACACTGTACTGACATTGTTACTGTCTGTCAATCTTTGCAACAGCATCAAGGTTTTAAATATGTATTATCTTCCAGTGTACATACACTTAACTAACTTGACTACAGTCTATCAATCTGTGAAAAAGTATGTACACAGTATCTTCCAATGTATATACATTGTAATTACACTACTAATCTATGAAAAAACATCATGTAGGTAAGGACACAGTTTCTTCTAGTTATATATATGACATACCAAATTCACTACAGTTTATCAATTCGTGGAACTGTATGTATTTAAAGACAGAGTATCATCCAGGGTATATACTTTGTCCTAAAATCACTACATCAATCTGTGGACGAGCATCATGTACTTGAGGGCACAGTATCCTGATGTTTATATGTACTGTTATTAACATCACTAGTCTATCAATCTGTGGAAGAGCATGTACACAGTATCTTCTAGTGTATATAAACTATAGTAACATCACTACAGTCTGTGGAACAGCATCGAGTATTTAAGTACATAGTATCTTCCAGTGTATATACACTGAATCAACATCACTATAGTCTATCAATTTATGAAACAGCATCATATATTTAAGGACACAGTATTTGCCTGTGCACTGTCCAAGCATCACAATAACCTATCAATTTGTATTACAACAGCATCATGTGTTTAAGGACAGTATCTTTTGGAATATAACATCACTGCAGTCTATCAACGAATAGATTACCATCATGTATTTATGGGCACAGTGTCTTCTGGTGTATATACACTATACTGGCACCACTACTGTCCATCAATCTGTGGAACAGCATCATGTACTTCAGGGCACAGTATCTTTCAGTGTATATATACACTGTACTAATATCACTACATTGTATCACTTTGTAGATCAGTACCATGTATTTAACTACATAGTCTCTTCTGATGTATACACACTGTAATACTATCACTAGCCTATCAATTGCTGAAACAGCATCATGTATTTTATAATACAATTTCTTCAAATTCTATAGACAACAAACCAAGTTTACTACAGTCTATAAACTGGTGGAAATACATGTATTTAACTTCAAAGTATCTTCCAGTGTATATATATTGTACTAGCACCAGTAGTCTATAACTGTGGAACAGCATCATGTAGTTGAAGACACAGTATCTTCCAGTTTATTTACACTGCACTAACATCAATACAGTCTATCAACCTGTGGAAAATAATTGTTTATTTAACTACACAGCTTCTTTCAGTGTATATACACTGTAACAACACCATTATAGTTTATCAAGTTGAGAAGCATTTAACTTAGATATACAGTTATTTATTTTATAAGTTTGGAAATGGAATTTTTCACCTGTAACAAACTATAAAGACAAAACTTAAGATAGGAATAAAATTAATGGTCATTACTATACGTGAAGATTAAATACAACAATAATGTAAAAGTAGAAAAAGAAACTCTCTCGCGTACAGTTTAGTATTTGATGTTGGACAAAAAGCAGTTAAAATGATGTTAACCAAAATATTAAGAATCTTGAATATTTAGTCTAGAGAATGTTAATATCAATATATACTATGTCTAGGACTGATATACAGATACACTATGATAAATGATGGGTAAATTTATCTTGAAACTTTGAAGACCAGGATATTTATTGAATTTTAAAAATTAAATAAAAACCTGCATATTTTATATGTGATGAACTTATGTACAGTATAAATATCTGAAAAATAATGCAAGTATCAAGAAAATGGCACTTATAAACTTGATAACTATCTTTATAAACTTTGACTTAGAAACTGTGTTTTGGCTCAAAATAAAATAGCTGAAAACAAGCCACATTCATGAAAAATGTTTTAATTTAAAAACAGAAAAGATAAATAAATAAAGAGTTTACTAATAAACCGAGTATTTTAAAATGCTTCAGAATAATTTTTATTTTGCTGATCAACAAAAATTTATTAGAAACTCTGAAAAATTAATAGTAAATACACTCACTGAATACATGCCTGTAATAATTTGATAAGTATTTATTTAGATCCAAAACATGGCTTACTTTCTGTTTATAATTTATATACAACAGTTTGTTTGTATCAGTTGAAACTGTATAAAAAGTCAAAACACAAAGAACATTATGTACAAAAACAAATAATAACTTAGAAGAATTGTTATGTAAAGAGTAATTATTTATAAGGGTTAACCTTTTCACAGTGAATGGGTTAAATTAAGAAATTTAACCTGCTCCAAGTAGCTTAAACATGCAAGTGAAGATTTTCACCAATTCTCATTACATCTTGTATATACCAACTTCATAAAGACCTGAAACTTTACTTTTTAACAAACCACAGGTGGATAGGCTTTTTACTCTATCTACTAAATAGTGACATTTCATTTTTCATCAAGCCTTAAAAGGCAGGTTATTTCAAGTTCTTCAATGACCAAAAATTTTGTGAATAAATTATTCAAACTAAAACTATGTTAAACTAATTTTAAATCAATTAATATCTCTAATAACATTTCAGAACATTTTAGCACTTCTAATGTCTTTAGCAGATTCTATTTTTTAAACACAATGGATGTTGTAGTTCAGAAAAACACAGTAACAAGAAGAGTATACTATAGGTTGACACAAACCATTTTAGCACCTAGTTTAAGACAATTTAAGAATGGACTAGAAATATTATAGCTTTTAATATAAAAGAAAACATTTAATAAGTAACAGACACATACATATATATCTTGCTTATGGTAAAAAAATCTCAAAAGAAAAACTTCACAATCTTATACATAATTTGTTTTTATACAGGTATTTAAAAACATGGCTAGAGGTAGATATACATCATAACAGAACACAGCTCAAATGTAATAGATTATATGTTAACTTTTAATTTTCAATGTTATCCCAAAATCAGAACAAACATTAATTGAAAATTATGAGAATTTAAAGTAGCAGACTGACAAGTTAAAAAGACTTGATTCACTTGCATTTAATATCATTTTTATAATAATAATACTCTAAAAGAAAGATTGTAAGTTACACTTTTCTATATATTCATATAGTGCATCTTTTATGAAACTGGTGATAGAGGCATGGATAAACATTTTCTGAATACATGTGTATGTCAAGCACACATTCATATATCAAACTGCTAAGTTATCAACAAAGTACGCCTTTCATCTTAGTCATCTAATAGTATATTATGGCAGTGTTGCTAAGTATTGGGGGCTAAAAGCATTAATACAAAATCATGGGTGTAGAACTTTTTTTAAAAGAATAACATCCTTATTCAAGAAACAAGATGCTAAAACCTACTTGCTCTTCTTACAAAAGTTTTCCCCCACCTCCATCCTACAAAACACACACAAAAAAGTACAATATTTACTTTAAGATTTGGCTTTTATTTAGTAGTGTACACAATCAATACAGTGCCATTGGTAGGTCAATTTCTTGGGAGTAGTGTATACTACATTTTTTATCTAAACTTTTCATATATATATATTTATTCATGAATTTCATTGTTTTTAATATTTAGGTATCAGGATCTTACACCTCAGCATATAGAATACTACATTCATGAACTGATAAAGAAATCTTGCGTACATTAGTGCTGCCACCTTGAGCTGGCAATCAAACTTTACTGGGGTCCTAGTGTAGAGAAAAGCAAGTTAATACTATTATTGCATTATTTTAAATATTTGTTACTATGTATGTGATGAAAGGTTTGTGAATTAAAGAGATACGAGTATTTGTGTATATAGTTCTAATTTGGGACTTAGAAGTATTCATTTTTACAGGTTAGTGTATATATGATAGCTTTCTACAGTTCAGAAACTTATGTGGCTCCCTAAAAGTCTACCTCAAGTTTTTTTAGCAACTGATCGAATAATGTAGAAAAGAACTTGACCAATGGGCAAAGTACAATAGTAAAACCCTGTTGTTCTAGGCATCAAACGATGTGGATTCCACAAAACTGCAGACGAACATGAAAGTTACTTTCAAGTTTGAATGCCTTCTCATTTTGATAGAACTTAACAGAAAAATTCTACATGTGAAAGCTGCAGGCAAGTAAATTTACTACCCAGCAACTCACCGGTAAAGTTCAACACAGACAAGCATCCAAGACTTTAACATCAGTCAATAACCTGACACAATTGTAATAGAACATTACACAACTTGTATACAAAAACAATAGCTGTTACCAAAGTGATATAGTTTTCTTTGAAGAAGCTGTGATTGTCACGGTGAACATCTTTATAATAACTGGATAAAAAACGTTTGTCTTTCAAAACATCTAATGAATACCAGTGTATCATAAAATCTATAACTTAGCTTTTTAAAGTACACTCCAACTGCATGTTATCACTCAATATCCATGTGATGAAATAAAAATCCAATTTTTAAACTGTACTGCTATAACTTGTAACAACTAGAGTGCACATTACAGGAGTAATAGAACTGTCTAATACCTAGGATCTCCTCCATCAACATTAAATGTGTAGAATCCATGTCATAGCACATTGTTGCTCATGCCAAGGTAGAATTTCAGATTCAATCCCAAGACAAATGCCTTAACCAGATTCAGCTTATTTACAAATTGGTTAACTTCTTGTCAATCCTATTAATCTTTATTGCTGATATTAATCAAGAGGACCCCTAAAAGAAGTCACCTTCTAATTGGAAACTCTTAACTTTCATGGTAACTATATTAAAACTATTTAAAGAAGCAAAAGTGATAATGATTACATATTTTCCTGCTCTACTTCTAGTTCACGGTGGTAAAAGAAATTATACTGAGAACAATTTTATATATCTAATGTTTAATGCTATTCTGCATACGTGCACGTGATATGGAATAACAACGCTTGTAAAAATTCACAGGTCAGTGGAAAACAAACTGAGGTTTTCTTTCCACCAAAATAACTACTTTGTAATATGAGCTATTTCCAGACAGATGTTCTCTGTCTAAGAGCAAAGGACAAAAATCTGAAAGTGTAAGGACATGTTGGCTTGAACTATAACCAGACACAAAAACATATTTTCAACTGTGAACAATATGCATATATTTCTGTAAAACTCAATAGTCCAAAAGTAAATATTCAAGACTAGAGTAGTTCACAAGTATGTATTAAACATTCAAAATAAATGTGTTCACTCTCTGTACATCTACTTCAATATTGCTATAGATGTGTTCACATACATCCTAAAACAAGGTCTAGGTCTAAAACTTTAATAGATATACTTCAATTAAACAAAATAACAATGTGTTGTATGTTTAAAAAAAAAAGACCTTTAACATGAGTTTCTGGTACAGTAAGAATCAATTGAAGTATTAAACACATCAGAATTTTTTTGGCACAATTATATCACAGTTCTTCAAAGTTAGCCTTCACTCAAAAGACAACTCAATCTTTCTGCCACCGAAGCCCTTTTTGCAATCTTTTCAACATACTTAATGATGTGGTCTCTCTTCAAATCAATAGATAACACCTAAAATACAAAAAAGTATTAAGAATCTGTTAGAAAGTCATCCAACAAAACATTAAATATGAACAGTGAAAGAAATTTGTTTTGTTGTTGCTAACACAAACAAGATGGAATCCTCAATAGCCACGGCACTTGAAATTCTCTTAGGCAGGGTTAGAGTAAATTAAATCTACGAGACCTTTATTTCCTTTTTATTAGCTATATTTTTGTGCACCACCAGTACCAATCGTAGGGTGTGCATATACCCGATTCAATTTCATTACTCATCATGACCTCTGCCGGCCTACCCTCAAATTGAAATTATTTTAGGTAGGAGTAGAGTAAATTAATGTATGAGACCTAGGGCACGATCAAACATATCAATCAAAAGGGTTTGACCTCCTGAGTCCAAAACTGTAACTAGATCTCAAATCGGTCAAGAGATGACAGAGCTATGAGCTTAAACTCCGTATTTGGAATAAAAAAACTCTGAGCCACAGCTAGAAACTACAATAAGTAAAACAATTAATCTATTATTTTAATTTTTTCTTTCAACCAAACCCACAATATAAAAATAATTAATAAATAAGCTCTCAGCAATAATTAGAAATCCATTAACACAATATTTCATTTAAAATAACGAAATAGGATGCTAATGAAAAAGAGGTAGCTTGTGTTAAAATAAAAAGAAATGCTACTGCCATGCCTATAAAGCTTCTTAAAAGACAAATCCAAAATATTATAGTATTTCTAGTATAATTTTATAAGGTACAGTATGAGTTTTCAGAATATGTGAACATACAAATTTCAAATCACATCTCCTAAATTATGACAAATTTTATAAATCTAAACCAACAGATCAATGACCAGATTAGCAAAGGAAAGTTTGTGCAATACTTGGCATTGAAAAAATTCAGTTCTGCACATTTACATTCAATATATTTTCTAAAAATATATTTTTTTTTTCTTTTAATAATTCTAATTTTCACAGTATATATTTCTCAAAATCATTCACCAAAAGTTTATATTTTTCACCTTTTGTTTATACCTTGGAATGAGTGAACAAGAATGAACAAGCTTTGTGTGTATAAAGAATGAACAAGGCATGTGTGTATCTTGTATGAATGAACAAGAACAAATAAACTTTGTATCTTATTATCAATGAACGAAAACAAAAAGTTTTGTATGTTGGTACAAGTGAACACAAATGAACAACAAACCTGTCCATTTCTTGCTATAGCCAGAATTCCTTGGGTATCTTGTTTCAAGACAGCAGAGAAAACAATGTCTGGGCAGATAACCTGAGTATACAGTGGAGCCACAGTCTCCAAGTCGAATAGGTAGATACTCCCAAACTTTGTAGTTACATACACAAGGCCAAGGTGGCTGCTTACCTAAGAGATATTGTTTCTTAACAGTTAACATTATTTTTTTAGTCTCTATACCTTGTTACAACTTAAAATGCTTGCATATAATCACTTACATGTAATACAATCAGATTTTACAGCAAAGTCCTGTCAGGTCTCCCAGTGGATCACTGAAAAAACAAGTTTTTTTTTTAAGGTTTCATTTCGTAAAAAGATAGTTAACTATATATATAAACTAGCAGAAACACCACCCTGTGGGTGCCTGTTCAGTCAGGATCTTGGCAAGCTGAACAGTGTACTTCTGTCACGAAATTGCTTCCGACTTCTTCTCACCAGATCTTGCCTCATAACTTGATGAGCAAGCCTATATCTTTCTTTCTGTAACTTTCATCTTGATGTTTCATTTCCTTTCAAAAAGTTTGAGACTTTCTCCATGATAAGTCACTTTTCTGTTTGGCAATTTTTGGCATCGTGATTTTCTATGTTTTTCATCACTTTATACTCATATTGAAGTGAAAAAATAACATTTGTAACTTACAAAGATGGAGTTACTACAAAATTTTTGCAAATTTATATGCAATGAACACCATATAAAGGAAAAGGACTTGCGATTCCTTTGGCTGCAGAATAATTCAATGTAAAGGGTTCACGTGCTTGGATTCTTCAGCAGAAAATGTCACTTTTCTTCTGAAATATGACAATCATTTGCCTCTAAGAAGACCCACTTTGAAATTCTGCATTAAAATCACTTTACTATCTATAAGTATAAGTATATAAGTCCTCTTCGTTATATCACTGAGATGGTGAAATCTTTGATACTGACCCGTAACTTAGCAAGTCTCTTCAGCAAATCATTGAGCCGTTGAAGTCTTTGCTTTTAACTTGTAATTTAGCAGCTTACTTAAGCCTCCTTCAGTACATCAATGAGTTTTTAAAATTTTTATTAAAAACTTAATTTTGTTGATAATAATAAATGTACAAAATTAATGTACATTATTAAAAAGGAAAGAAGTACCATTTCTCCATAAAGGAAGTGATTTAGGAAAAAAAAGTTATAAATAGGATCATATTATTTTTTTATTTTAGTGAGGGTCTATTTTATAACATTTTTCATTTTGGTGTGACATAAAGCTATTATTTACTTATTTTTAAAAAAAAGGACCCACCTTTTTTTATAAGAGAACCAATTATAATGAAAATTTTTAGAAACTTAAGATGTTGAAAAGTTTCATCCAAATTAGACTTAAACCGTGGGAGGTGTTTTGCAGACAGATGGACATTAACTTCTTATATAAATAATTAATATTTTAGTAATACCAAAGGTGAGTTTCTATACCCATCTGTAAAATGTTCAAGAAGAAATTCATGATATTGTGTGTGATGACAGAGATTTTACCAGTTTTATTCCAATAATGCTGACAATGAAGTCTGAATTATTTCTACATATCAGGATTTCTGTACGATAATTATGATAATATCATTAACACAGAATAAAAAACTTTTGGCAATGTTTTGTGGTTAAAAATATTCAATTTTAAAAGTTTTAATCATTAATTCATAAGCTTGATCAAATTAACTGACTCTTAGATCTGTGAAGCTATACATATCAATTCTTACTGTAACTCTGAGTTTACTAAGTGTGTTCACAAAATCTGGCAAGCTTTTAGTAAACACCAAGTATGTTATACACAAACAAAAATCAAATTTTTAATAAAGTATTTCTTCTAAAGATTTGTCCTGTATATTTCCAAACTGTTTTAATGAATAAGTTTAAGTGAAAAGCAGTTTTTATGATAAGAATAAAATTACTTCTTTCCACCTTACATTTTTCATATTTCATTTGCATAGCCTATAGAAACCTTTTTAAATGAATATCAAGTTATTCTGGTAAAACTTTGTTTTATCTGTTATTTTCTCTAGACTAACACTAACTGTAAAAAAAAATCATAAATGTACCTATTCTTTCACAAAAGGGTCATATTGGTTGAATGTATTATATATTAAACTTTTAAGTTATCATATTGATGATATTAAGTGAAGCCTGGGAAGTATTACAAGCTGTACTTTTTCAAATTAATCATTGTGTGAAAGTTAGAAAGTATTACAAGCACTGCTTTCAAAGGATCATATTGAGTGAAGGTTACAAAGTATTACAAGATGTACTTTAAAAAATTAACATATTGAGCAAAAATTATCATGATTTGAGAAGGAATAAAATATTAAAAGTAGTACTCTTATAAAATTTTTGATGAATATTGCAGTCAGTTCAGAGGAAAGAATGGTAGTATTTACTTTATTTCATATTTTTAAACTTTCATTTCACTCTTGTAATACATTATAAACTTCATTCAATATGATCATTTTGTGAAAGTTAATATTTTTCTACCCTGAAAATATATTTCTAATAGATACTTACCCCCACTCACAGTTGCAACTATTCTCGATTTGATTGCCCTCTAGTGGACAAATTTTTACTTCCCACTAGCCTTGAATAACAATTATGACAAGCTGTACTTTTACAAAATGATCATATTGAGTGAAGATTAGAAAATATTACAAGTTATACTTTCACAAGTGATCATAGTGAGTGAAAGTTAGAATGTACTACAATCTGTACTTTCACAAAATGACCTATTAATTAGAATATATTACAAGCTCTGCTTTCACAATATGATCATATTGGTTGAATGTATTATATATTACAAGATGTACTTTCACAAAATAATCATACTGATGAAAGCTAAAAAGTATTACAAGTGGTACTTTCAATACAATTACTTACCTCTTTTCACAGTTACAGCTATTCTCGATTTGACTGCCCTCTAGTGCTTACATACCTGAGGTGAGTGGTAGAGGACCCTCCTCCTGCCACAGGCCAGTCGAGTTTCTCCCGGGGGCCATTGGTCTGAACTGGAGTTGACCTCCATCTTACAGTCCAATGTGCCCTAGCCACTCTACACACATTCCTCTTTCTGTTGGATTTGGGATGGATCATTTGTTCCACCCTTTGATCGCAGCACAACAGTTGGCTCCACTTGAGTGAAGTGATATACCTGGTTCAAATGTGGTGTGGTCTCCCATGGGTGTGATTCCTTTACATAGAGTTAGCATAATTCCATGGGTACTCTTCAGATGCATTTGAAGGATGCTCATCCATGTAATTTTACATTGGTCCTTCAATCTGCTCATTGTGGGATTCTAGCTGTAACTGTGAGTGACAGTAAGTAATCGGATTGGAAGTTAATATTTACCTACACTGAAAATATATTTCCAATAGATACTTACTTCTCTCACACTTCCTACCCATCCTCCTCACTTCACGGGTTGTTTTTCATGCCTTATTTCAAAATGAAGATTTGGTTCAACTGCATAGAGGTAGTCAGGTGCGATAGGAGGGAATGTTGCACTCCTATTGGTGAAGGGTTGTCTTGTGCTTAAATGCAGCTGAACCATGTGGTATACACATAGAATTAGGTGGGAGTTCAAGGCTGGTGGTGAGTGAAAATAGGAACCAGAAGGGAAGAGGAGCCTCTATTTTGAGAACTTAATCCGAGAACTTAAACCAATGTGTGGCAATCCAACACAATCTGGAACAACACATTCAGGGAATGTACATCTGATTAATGTCAGGAAGGTGGAAATGCAACATGAAGGGTCAATTCCAGTCTAAAACAAAATGGCACTGGGGATGTAACATCCAGTCTGTGGTAGGAGGAAGTCCACAGCCCACAAACATGTGAGGACTTATGTTGGTTGATCCAGCTCCAACCAAAATCAGTCACCCAGGAACCAACATCCAGGTGATGGCAGGAAGGAGGGCTCCCAGCCAAAGGGCAAACTGCAAAATAGATGGAAAATTCCCATCCAGACTAGCAGCATCTAGAATAAAACTGCAGCAGGAGGCTAGTTGCACCTTCTACACAGGCAGAACACCACCATCCTACTCTTGACTGAGTGGAATTGTACACATTCTGGAGGATTTCTCCGTGATCCACCACCCCAGTAGCTAGGAGCAGGGAAAGGTAAGGTCTCCCATACTGCAAGACGGGAAAGGGGAAACACACTGGAGAGTCCGGAGGAATACATCACCAGAGAAAGTACAATGGGTGACCAAAGAACCCTATTCTGAAAAGCAGACCATTCCCGATTCTGGCAATCTAAGGAACATTAAAGATGAGCAGCAATCTCTTTCTGCTTTACTCATGTTAGTCCATGAGTGTATCGTCCAGTACAAACATATTTATGACACAATATACTGCGAGGAAGAACCTGCAAGTAGTCTTGTGGAACACCCTCCCCCCTTCTCAACAGTAAGCATGATAGACCTTATAGATCTAACAGAGCAGATATTGGACATCAGTATACCTAGACAGGTGCCACTCGCCACAGAGCAGTATCCATAAAATGTTAAGTAGGCCCTTAAAAAATAAATTAAACAAAAAGAACTTACACACTCAGAGTTGTACCAACATATGGAGAACAGCTACAGGGAGAAGTTGATATCCAGCTAAGCAGGAAACTACCAGATGGTGCAAGTAGTGGAAACTCAAGGCATGGGGAGTGGTCTATAAAATGATGGTAACTGTGCCCGCAAAAATGAAAGAATTGAGCAAACAACCAGACTACCCAATAGAAAGGATATGGTGTCGATATCAACCCAAAAGGAAGAGCTTGAAATTAATAAATGTGATCCTCATGGATGAAACATAGAAAATGACGTGAAGCTCAAGTAATAGGGATTTGAAGATAAGCATCGGACGCGTCGAATCTTGTCACCCAAAGCCCTGGAAGAAAGGCCCATCTGAGAGACAGATAAGATTCCAGGGTGAACTGAGGTATGTTGAGGAGGTGATTTAGATGGGAGTGATCATTCACAGGATGCCAATCCTATGTCTTCTTGGGTATAACAAAAAAATACTGCAAAAGAACTCTGGAAGCACAAACCTGATGAGAAGGACTTGAACTGCTTCTATGAGATGCTGGCAGGAAATGGAACCTTAAGGGGAGGAGGAGAAACTGGGATAGGGGATAAGGCAGCGGATGTAAAGAAAAGGAAGGAGAAGCCTTTTGACAAAACTCAAATGACCCAAGAATCAATGGTATAAATCTATCACACCTCTGAGAAAATAAGCGAACCTGACTCCCACAGAGGCTGAATCCATAGGGTAATGCTGACATCATAGAGGGCATTGATATACAATGGTATGACATGTAAACATGGCCCAGGAAGGAGGAACCAGTAAAGGAGCAGAAAAAGGAGGATGGGAAACAAGAACTGGAAGAGGAGGTTGAGAGAATGGAAAGTAAGTGAAGGTAGAGAAGTGTGCAATCTAGCATTTTCAATATGAGACTCCAAGGTGTCTGGGAGCCCATCAAAGATCGTAGATCTCAAAAAAGGGGCTGATCAAAGATCTTACAAGGAAATCGGGGGTGGGACGAGGAGATGCACATGTGTCAACAAGCCTCTCAACCTAAGAGATCTTAGCAACACAGGAGCAAAGTGTGTAGGGAAAGTGCAGACAAAGACAATATAGACAAGTTAGGGAGTAGCAAGGTACAGACTTCTGCTGAAAAAACCCTTGGGAGAATAATGGAAAGCTGTGGACAACAGGTGAATGGATGTCAAATGATGAAGAAGTGTTGTTGTCCATCGAGAAAGAATTTTCTGAATGATGATATACAAGTGCATGAGCCTCTGTAGTACATGGAGGGCACAGCATTCTAATCCCCACATGTAATTGATCTGTAAAAATCAGGTGAAGGGGGTAAATGAAAAACTCAGAACTAGGTGCTGCAGTTAATAAGGATTGGGAGGAATCAAATGACACAGGTGACAAATATAAAACACAACATATCTGTGATATCAAGTCTAAAAATGGTGACTAAGGTATAGGTGCTTCAACAGGCTAAAAACATACCAGTACAGCATAGGAATGGGGGAGGGTGTCCAAGTCCACATCATCCTGATCAAAGTCCCCCACATAATGGCAGAATTGCTTGTAGATTGGGAGATCCCTCGGCCCACGTGAAAGAAGCCATCTCCTGATGAACTAAACAACACTTCCTCTGCCAATAATGCCATGACTAAAGCCATTGTCACAGACTGTTGAATGCTGATACCGTCAGTAGCCGTTGTAGTCGCAATTAAGTATGCACGGGTAGTAAAATTTGGCCGAATACCGGGTCCAGGTACCTAGTCACTGAGATTCGGAAAGGGCCGGATTTCAACCAGGAAGGGTTGACCCTTGCCCCCCCAAAAAACACAATAAAATACACAAAAATTAGAAACAAAAACAAAATTGACGTTTATTATATTTAACTGAATAATCACCAACAGAACATTCAAGTTTTACTTTCAACTTTCAATGCATAGCCCCAACTTCTCACACCTTAACCCCTATTCTTCTCAAAACCTACATTCCCCAGAAATCCACTTCTCAAGCCATGCCTGTTATTATCCCCTATTGTTCTCTGAATCCCCGACTTTCATCGGGCAGTCAGTTTTTGTTGCTCAGAACATGTTTTCCTTTAACTAAATCAATTAACGACTGTACCTTTCAGTACCGTGTTAGTTGCCACAAAGATTAGGGCTTAGATGCCTAACTTCGACACTCGGCCAGAGCCGAGTATTACTAGGTAGCCCAATACCCGGCCGGATCTGAATATCTAGCCAGGTAACCGTGCATTCCTAGTCATAATAGTAAATTGGAAATTCAAAAATATTGACTGACAACCGGTAATTGAGTGAGAAATAGAATTCACAATGAAATGCAAAAATTCAACTTGATAGTGGATTATAAACAATACATTGAAATGTGAAAATCAGCAACTGAATATTTTCCAAATGCAAAAAAGAAAGAAAAATGTCTGAAATCATGCACTAACTCTTAACACTGTCATGACAAATCAAGAAGTGAAGATTGGGTTTAACTGCATAGAGGTAGTCATCTGCAATAGGAGGGTGTGTAGTACTCTTATTGGTGGAGGATTGTTGCATGCTAATTTGCATGCTTAAATGCAGCTGAATTACATGAAATTAGGTGGGAGTTCAATGCTAGTGGGGAGTGAAACTTTGCGCACTAGAATCAAATCGAGAATAGCTGTAACTGTGAAAAGAGATAAGTAATCATATTGAAAGTACTACTCGTAATACTTTTAAGCCTTCATCAATATGATTATTTTGTGAAAGTACACTTTTTTAATACTTTCTAATCTTCCCTTAATATGATCAGTTTGTGAAAGTACACTTTTTAGTACTTTCTAATCTTCCCTTAATATGATCAGTTTGTGAAAGTACACTTTTTAGTACTTTCTAATCTTCCCTTAATATGATCAGTTTGTGAGTGAAGATTAGAAAGTATTACAAGCTGTACTTTCACAAAATGATCATATTGAGTGAAGGTTAGAAAAGTATTACAAGCTATTCTTTCACAAAAGGGTCATATTGGTAGAAAGGGTTGGAAAGCTGTTCCTTCACAATATGATCATATTTGTTGAATGTATTAGAAACTACTACAAGCTTTACTTTCATAAAATGATTATAATAAGTGAAGAATAATATTAAAAGCTGTACCTTCACAAACTGATCATATTAAGGGAAGATTAGAAAGTATTAAAAAAGTGTACCTTCACAAACTGATCATATTAAGGGAAGATTAGAAAGTACTAAAAAGTGTACTTTAATAAAAATAGCAATATTTATAGGTTAATACTAATGCAAGCTGTAATATTTTATTGCACAAATTGTAATTTATTAACCTTTTATATAAAGTGATTTTTTTTTATAAATAGCTATGTCATGATTAGTTTCTATAAGAGGTGTAAAAATTCCTGCAGTTTTTTCACTCAATTTCCAACACATTTATGAAATAATTATATTTCTTTAATTATCAGATTTTCTGACTTTATGCTAATTTTCAGTCAAGTTTTTTTTAATGTGTACTTCAAACTTAGTATTTTTCCTCATGAAACATTATTGTAATGAGTGAAAGTCAGAAAGTGTTACAAGCTGTACTGTCACAAAATCATTATAATGGGTTTACTTTGAAACACAAAAAATTAAAACATCCTCAACTTATAAAAACAAACAGGAAAATACAGGAAACTTATAAAAACAAACAGGAAAATACAGGATACTTATAAAAACAAACAGGAAAATATAAGCAACAAGGCTTAATAGGTGGTATGAAACAACCATATATGAGTATTACACATTTATGTGCCACAAAAAAGTTATGACTTTTCTGTTTTGTTGCTTTTCAAGAAGAAAAATGTTAATATTAATTTACTAACCTGGACAGAAATAGGAAAATCAAACCTCCCCCATGGATCTTGGAAGTCAAATGTTTCAGTATGGAAGACAGGGGCAAAGTTTCCAGGCTTGTGTGACCCAAGCTCAACAACATGTACCTGATTAATATATATATATATATATATATATATATAT
>NW_013669618.1:16474-24589 GCF_000517525.1 Limulus polyphemus
TGTGTGTGTGTGTGTGTGTGTGTGTGTGTGTGTGTGTGTGTGTGTGTGTGTGTGTGTGTATATATAGGAAAAAAAGTTGCAATTTAAACCAGTAAGTATTTCTTCTTATGTCTAAGCTTTAGGAACACGGTGCTTTTATTTTGTATTTTGAAAAAAAAGAACATGAGAATTTAACACACATACAGACTCCCTGGATCCTTTCCCCCTAGATCTGTGCCTGTTTATACAACACTATATAACACTGTTAATAAATAAAATACCATACCATACTTTTTTAAATACCATACTAGCCAGACAGTTGGTGATGGGTGCTGCTAGCCAGTTGTCTTCTCTTTAGTCAGCAGTTCAAAATTAGTGACAGTGGCAGACAGCCTATATTTAACACTTACGTAGCTATAAAGTTGGTAGTGTGCACTGCTAGTTACTTTCCTTCCCTTCAATAGTTGTATTTTCATGACATTAATTAATCAATTCTAATATTTAGTAATCAATTATTGCAATAATCAAAAACAGTATTGATCAGAAACATTAACTTTGATTAATCAATTGCTTTGCCAATCTCTACTCCTTGAATTCACATAACGAACGAGTAAAACAAAAGTGTTCACATTTGTGATGTCCAATTGTAGAACAAAATGGTTTACATTAATCTGAAATGGCCAAAAGCAGAGCAGAATAGTGTGAAACAAACAGTTTCAAGGACAACTTACCTTTCCGGTTGGCTCCAGTCCAGGTCTAGTAGTGACAATCATGACAGTTGATGACCGAACATTTTCTCTGAATTTGAAGTTTGTAAAACAAACACTGTGGCTCTGAATACACTGGCTGAGACCCTTTTCAACAGAGTAAACCTGTGTAATGCCAGCTATAGTTCCTTCCTGCAAGAAAGGCCATTTAATTCTAAAACTCATCACAAACTTGTTTGGGTGTTTACTTGCTAAAAGTCTTTGATGATTCCCCTAATAACTCGTTTTCTGTTTAATCTATATTATATTCTCAGCTTGTCCACATAAACAGTGAATATTAACTAAAGAAACTTGTGACAATCTGCTGAGTCAATATAAAAAATTGCAAAATATACAAGTGGAGAAAATTTTTCGAACCATATATGTGTTTATATATATACACACAACTATAGATAAAAGAGGGTTATAGATATATATTTTCATAGTTTATATCTGATACATCACAAAAAAGTTTTGTAAAAAATAAATAGTACAGTTCCAAAGTTTTAAGGATAACTTTAATAGGTCAAATGACTTAGAGTTGGTTAAAGATCTAAAAATCAAACCAGAGTGTGATTTTAGATAAATTTGTTAGAAAACAAAACATAGAAGACAAAAGCAAGAAAAAAGAATTCGTATTTTATAGAACAAAGTCCATGAAGAAGAAATGAGCAGATAAGATAAATATAAATGAAAACAATAAAGAAAAAGTAAAGACACTCAAGAAATGATTGTTGGTAGATTATTCACACGTTTAATTAAAAAAAAAAACTTTTACCCCATTTTATAGTTAATTATTACAATACGTTTTTAATGATATTATCATAATTTTCAGATATTACCTCTGACAGAAGACCAGTCAAAGCACACCAGTTCATACTGGAATCAACAGTATAATTTACAATTTCAGAACCCTCGAGACGACTTAGCCTCAGAAATATCTTTTGTGGAACATTCCCAGCTACAAGATAAAGCATTTTGTATATATCCAAGTACTAAAAATACATTCACCAAATAAATTACTGTGGTCTTAATCAAACTTCAACAGCTTTAAACAACTTATTACTACATTTCCTACACTGATTAACAGTACTTACAAATTATCCAAAAGAAAAAAATAAGCAATCTTTAGTGCTACAATGACCTGTAATTCTGGTATAATAGTTGTACTTACAATTACAAGACCTGAACAAGGTGTCATTTGAGAATAGTGGATATCTGAATAAATACCAAAGCATGTGAAGTTACTGAAGAAATTACATTTATATAACTTTTTGACATTTTAGATTATACTATGCTAAATAAAACACTTAATAGTTACCATGAGATATATAAGTTTAGAATAATTAGTTGTGATGAATTTGGAGACTTTTTTTTTTTTTTTGCAGGACTGCACTTAGGCTTTATAACCATTTACTGGATCATTAAAATTCTCCCATATTCAGACTCTGAAATGTGTTTAATACAATTACTTACAATTTTAAACTGTTATTAATGATGTGTATTCATCAACTTCTACAGTTCATATTCATCAATATTCTATGATGTTAGACATCCTAACTGAGGAATGAATCCATAGAATCCACTTAATAAATCCATAGCAATTAAGTAACTTCATTTCAGTAATTCTTAGTGATTTTTTTTTCTCTTACAGTCACTTATTATGACTGTTCTAATGAGGCATTGTTCATGAGGGAATATTTTTTTCTGTGCACTGCAAACTCAGATTGAGAACTCCTGCACTAAGGCACCATCAATAAAAATCTGCACAAAAATGAGAAAACTCATGTAATCATCAACATTCAAGCAAAATTGATGGTTTGTTAAAACTCTGGAGAATTTAAGAGGTTGTTTACATTTTATCGGTATTGGTAAAATGCCATTGTTTTATCAAGTTTTTGACCAACTTAAAATGTGACTTACATTCATCAACATTCCAATGAAACACAGCAGTTTCTGTGACAATTGCTATTATCTTTGTATTGACCCAGGTCCAGTAATGTACTTCTGATGACATTCGGTATTTGGCGATACTCTTTCTACTTTCAATGTCAATCACTTGAAAATGCAAATCAGCTGAAATAAAACAATTTCATAATTTATAAAAACAACTTTCTTTTGTTGTAATGGTTAATTATTACACACTCTTCCCACCAAATACAACTAATATTTTTAATCCTACTTGTAATAACATTGAGTCACTAATATTGTCTGTAACATCAATGAACTACTAAAGCTGCTTATTAAAACAATGAATGACTATAGGTGTTTGTAATAGCAATAAATTACTAAGACTGTCCACTATAACAGTCGATTAATGTGGCTGTTTTTTACAACAATCGATTAATTAAGCTGTTTTTACAACAGTCGATTACTAAGGCTGTTTGTTACAACAATCGATTACCAAGACTGTCCGCTATAACAGTCGATTAATGTGGCTGTTTTTTTACAACAATCGATTAATTAAGCTGTTTTTACAACAGTCGATTACTAAGGCTGTTTGTTACAACAATCGATTACTAAGGCTGTTTGTTACAACAGTCGATTACTAAGGCTGTTTGTTACAACAATCGATTACTAAGGCTGTTTGTTACAACAGTCGATTACTAAGGCTGTTTGTTACAACAGTCGATTACTAAGACTGTTTGTTACAACAGTCGATTACTAAGGCTGTTTGTTACAACAGTCAATTACTAAGGTTGTTTGTTACAACAGTCGATTACTAAGGCTGTTTGTTACAACAATCGATTACTAAGGCTGTTGTTACAACAATTGATTACTAAAGCTGTATATAATTAGAGCTGAGCAAAGTAATTGGTTAATCAAAGTTGGTGTTTCCAATTATTACCATTTTTTGATCATTGCAATAATTAGTTAATTGAAATTATGATTAATCAATTAAACAAAAATACAATTAATTGAAGGTAAAATAATTAGTTGGAAGCACTCACTGCCAACTTTCTGGCTACTTAGGTGTCAAATAAAGGCTATCTAACCACTGCCATTAATTTTGAACTGCTGACTACAGGAAAGGAAACTGGCTGGAAGCACCTGTTACCAATTGTCTGGTTATTATAGTGTTAAATAAAGTTAAAATTTACTGTTTTTTTATATTGTGTTATGTTTCTAATTATATTTGGTAACTGTATTAATTAGTGTTGTATAAGTAGGTATGGATCTAAAGAAAGAGGTAAAAGGGGTCTGGACCCTGCCTAAATTCTTCCCAGATATTAATAACTATTCTTTAATGTTGTAGCAGCCAAAAATCATATTCAATGATTAATTTTTTAAGTAAATTAAGAGCTATTTCTTAATTTTGTACAAGCAGGTGTGGATTTAGGGAAGGGGTCCAGGGGGGGGGGGGTCTGGACCCTCCTGCATATTCAGCAGTACTACAGTGAATTTAATGTAAATTCAAAAGTTTTGCTACTAAAGGTCTAGTTGGAACCTCACCCCTACAAAGCCCTGGATCATACATGATAAGGTGTAAACTGTAAAATCTACTTTTTTTTTTCATTGTGTTAAAATTTATAATTCTATAACTTTATTCAGTAGTGTCAAACAAATTATCAAGTTTCTTTTTTTACATCATCTATGTGTTATGTTTGTAACACCATAACTCTTACTTTCCTGAATTCATGTTCTGGTGAAAGTTGTGACAGGCACAAGCACATCTGGAACACTGAACTTTCTGATCACGGGGAAAACACTATCAATTCTGCAATCCCTCTCCTGATTCTGAAGCAATATCCTTTATCCACTTTTTTAAGACAGTCATTTAATGATGTGATAAATTATAAATGTAAATTCACTAATTGATTTTCATTACTATATACATTATCTAATATGTATTTTATAATAGTTAACAAATCAATAATATGTAACACTGTTAACTTGTGTTGTTAGTCTATTTATATGAGCAGAATTCCAGTTTAACTATGACTAGCTCTATTACAAGAATGTTGTAGAAAGCAAGGAAGTGTGAAAACAAAAATCTGGCTAAAATCACGAGCAGCTTAGACAAGTCCTAGTAAGTAGTAATGCTAATGTATACAAGTTGTTTGTCTTATTGACTTCTCAGTACACGTATTTGACAGTATATTCCAGTTAGTATTGCAAAATGTATTAAATTCACTTATACAGTTTTACAGAATTCCTTATCATATATGCAGGCAATTTTAATAAGGTACAATAAAATAAAAAACTAGTGTTCACAAACTTTAGGTGTAACAAGAGATACTCACTGGTTTAAACTATCAATTATTTGTTGTTGTTTTTTTATGTAATACAGTGTGAAAAACATTCCAAGCATTTTTCTTCATTCATTAATGGTTTTCAAACTTTGTAAGATAAAGTCATGACTATCAAAAGTCTTAATTTACAAAAATAAATTGATTTTATTCTAATTTTTATGTTGTTTTGCTCTAAACTTAAACTACTTAAAAAATATCTAACATACTACATTTTTACTTAAGCTAAATAATTATTTGCCTAATAAAAATTATTTAAGATACCGGTTTCCCTTGGTTACAAACCATTTCACTAACTACATAGTTACAGGTTCAAAATCTGAGGCACCAAAATTATCATAAACAAATTTAGGAACATGTAAAATAATACTAAATTGTCTAGAAAAATGTACACTGAACAGGATTATTCAATAGATGAATGATAGTGAATATATCTTTCATCATTTCTAAATGAATGCACAAGCTTTACACAGCTTTTGAGGTATCCATTATCCCATATACCACAGCACATGTGAATGGTGGTCAGCATCAGGCAGTGCAGGTAATCCATCTCTTTTTGTATGTTTACTTAATATGGGATAATGTTAATCATAAATTAATTTCTTTCATAGAATATGCAAAAAAAAAAAGTAGGTGTTATGGGGAGCCAGACTAGTTTCGGAGAATTCCACTCCTCATCAGTGACCCTGGATACTACCACCAATGAAATATCAGACCAAACCAAGCCTTCATACTAGTGAGGTATTGAAAATCAAAAATTTTCGATGAAAATAAGTTCATTCTGATCCTAGCTAAATAGACAGTACAATGTTTACTAGTTGGCAAGAAACTGAAGAAAACTTGTGATGATAATGATACTAGATGTTCTCTTTGTAGATATTAAAATGATTCATAAGGTGGAAATCAAAGTATTATAAGAAATGTTTTAAAAAACAATAATACCAAAGAAATACTGAATTACAGATGTTTTGAGATTTTGATTCTAAATCGATCACAAATTATGGGAAAAACTTTAATTAACAATGAGCAATTCTATAAACATAAAACACCATAAGCCTTTATGCAAGTTGTTGTTGATAAAACAAAAGTTTAAAAAAACATACTGAAATAATTAATTCAGTGGTCATGCTATCCTACCAAAACTTGGGTCTTTTTAACACTTGCCCATTGAAAATATACATTTGTCAAACAATGAAACGATAGACCATTCCAAGCTTTTACTTGTTGTTAAACAAATGTTTAAACGACTCTGTTCAAGTATAGAAGATAGTTAAGTGACCTAGATACCTCTCGTATGAGCCTGAGGTTAGATACATAGAGTTCTGAACGAATCTAATAGACGTGTTGAGCGTCTCAATGACCGCGAAGTTATAACTAAGTGAGTTAAACCTATTCTACAACACGCCATACCAGTCAAACGCCTCATAGTGCAAAAGACATTTTGAGCCGAAGGGTGTGGTAAAAAAAGTGACAAATCGATCAACCTATCTAGTAAGAGACACGAAGTCTAGCGATGCATTCAAAACCTGTGTATCTGGGGCAAGTTTTTAAACACAACAGGGTGACGATGCCGGTACTCTTAAGTGTATATAAACAAATGAAGAAATCCTCACATAAAATCTGTACACATAAACACTGCTGTTTGAGGTGGGGCTCTAAGAGGTGACAAATTCATTCCCCAAATACCATCCCTTTGTAAAGTGCATGGTACTATCTACACCCACCGCTTCCTTGCGCTTATGGTGACGTCGTTCTTATTTCTCTACTCCTAATTTCATTTTTTTTTGCATAATTTAGAGAGCTTTCACGCAGGCACACACGCTACTCTTAATTATATAAATCTCCAGTAGCGCCTGCCTAATCCATGATTAATGTATCTTGTACATTAAAGGAAACAGTGACATTATGACCTGCATATAGGCTAAGCTTGTTACGTGTGTGGTATTTTCGGTTAACAGATTTACCAATGATTAAATTAGTTAAGGCCGTTAATTAGATGTTCAAGGAAATAGTTCGGAGTATGTTCCTCCCTGAACTCTGGCCGTTGCACAGAAAGAGACAGTGCAAAAAATGCATAGTAGAAACAAGAAATATTTACAGGTTAGTCTAAAATTATCTTTCCAATTTTAAAATTTAATAATTAAATAGCTGAGGAAATACAATCATGCAGTTTTCAACATCTTGAAGACCAACTCAAACCGTTTTTATGGTCATATTTTTTGTTGTTTTTTCACTCCAGTGAGTAGTGTTATCCCATAAAATGGTAACCGTAAAGTCTCAATGCGTTGTTTGGCTTGCAGAGACCAAGTCAGTGACTATGGCGCAGTGTAATTACATACGCCAGTACAGGAAAGAAGTATGGGGTATGTTAAGGATATCGTGTATCGCACACCAATAACAAGCATCACCGAGCTAAAGACTAGGATAACGAACGCCACCGCCACTGTAACTGTTGCAGTGAAAGTGGACTGAAATCGAATATTGGTTAGACGTTCTGAGCGCCATTAATGGTACACATCTAAAGTCAACTGGCATGTCAAAAAAGAACTGTTTGAGTTGAGCCACGAGATGTTGAAAACTGAATGGTTGTGTTTCCTTAATTAGTTAATTATTAAATTTTAATATAGGAAGTACATTTTGAACCACCTTGTATTATACACAAAAGCAAAACACAAGGATATGTGCAAGTTTATTTGTATGTTAGTCGTAGTAGTGGTAGGTACTAGTATTAGCAAGTAATTTCTGTTGAAAGTGAAAGTTATCTGTGAGTTAATGCCCACAACTGTGTACAAGTATGTATGTATGTGTTTCCTCATAGTAAAGCCATATTGGGCTATCAGATTTTTAGCGTTGTAAATCCGAAAACTTTCTGCTTTCCCACCGGGGGAGTGTACAAGTAATAGCAGCCTGTAGCAAACAGCTCCATGTTTTCCAAGGAAGGTTTAATATTTTATGAATCACATTCTCCACGGCCTTCTAAGTGCAAAGGGTATGTCAACACAAATATTATTCGATTCGTGGACAAGAAAAAATTTCTTTCACAATCTCACGAATTATCTCTCTGCAAGAGAACACACACACACACACACACACACACACACACACACACACACACACACACACACACACACACACACAAC
>NW_013669618.1:25589-46687 GCF_000517525.1 Limulus polyphemus
ATAAACACACACCCAAATGAAACAATAGACCATTCCAAGCTTTAACTTGTTGTTAAACACATGTTTAAACAATTCTACTTAGTCAATTATTTTCATTGAGTTATATATTATCATGCTGTAACAACACTGAGAAGAATCTTTTATAGTTTTATCACATGAAAACTAAAGACAACTATGTTTTAACAAAGAAAGTATTGACTTAATAGTCTACAAAATTCGGATATCCCAGTTCTTTGTCACAATGCTATTCTCCTTCCTTTAACAACAATGATATTTAAATTAAGAATTAGTTTACTGAGTAATAAATATCCCAGTTTCCATAACAATTCTATACACTTTTTCCAACTTTGATTGGTCGTACAGCAATCCTTACTATACCAGAAGAAAACTGGTCTTTAGCAGCTAAAGCTAAGTATTCTAAATAGAACATGAAGCAGAAAAATGTAACAAAGGCATTAGTAAACTATATAGCTTAGGGTATGCACCCATTGCAAACTATGTAGAAACCTGATTTTTCAATGTTACTTGAAACTCTTGATCCTAAATACCTGTCAAGGCAAGAATTAAGTGGTAATGCTACTCAAAATTGTACACCAGCATTCAAGAAGTTGGTATTTACCAACTTTCTATGACAAATGATGTGGAAATTACCTTTCACATGTGGACCTCTAGAGCAAATGACCAGTACCTTAGTTTGACTGCTCATTTCATAAACTAACACTGGGTTTTGAAAAGCTATATTCTTCAAAACCATGAGCTTCCACTACCTCACACTGTTGAAGTTATAGCTAAGTTATTTTTCATCTAGAAAGTTGGAATATCTTGAATAAGGCTAAAGAAACAGTGTCAAACAACACTTCCGACTGTGTGAAAGCTGTTAGTAATACAGATCAAAAGTTAATATCATGATCTGTCCATACCTTAAACTTAGTTATCATGGAAGCAATAAATGCAGGAATGGTCCAAGTAATTGCATGCTGTTCTAATTTGGCTGAATATTTCCATCAAAGTGATACTGTTAAATACTTGTACAGATGTGCTGGTAGAGGGCATGTGTGTACTGATTGTTTAATATGTCCATTGATAAATCAATCAGCAAATTCCACTAATTGTCCAACTCTACTTGTAGTAATAATGAATTACACATGCTGTTTGTTATAACAATGAGTTACTAAGGCTGTTTTTTACAACTGTGAATTACTACAGCTGTTTGTTATAGCAATGAATGAACTACAAATGTTCTTTGTTATAATAATGAATTACTAATGTTCTTTGTTATAACAAAAATGTACTAATGCTCTGTCATAAGAATGACACATTAATGCTCTTTGTCATAACCATGAATTATTATTGTGTTTGCTATAACAATGAATTACTTATGTATCATTACAAAGATTTTCAGTGTCTAGAGAAACTTCATCAACTTTTTGATAAAATAAATGAACACACACACACCAAACAGAAACATTCAGTTGAATGTATATAAAAAATATGAACATGAATGTTATTATTTTCCTACACACACACACCAAACAGAAACATTCAGTTGAATGTATATAAAAATATGAACATGAATGTTATTATTTCCCCCCACACACACCAAACAGAAACATTCAGTTGAATGTATATAAAAAATATTAACATGAATGTTATTATTTTCCTACACTGGAAATATATTTCCAATAGGTACTTAACTCTCTCACGTGTATAGCTATTCTTGTTCAGTGCTGCCCACTATATGAAACTCCCACCTACCCCATGATTAATGTGGTTCACAGGATCTTTGCATATAAATCATCACATGACAGCCTTCCACCAATAGGAGTGTGACACACCCTCCTGCTGCACATACCTCCTTCTATTTGATTCTTCCTAACCAACACGTTAAGATTTGGCAGAAAATAAGCACCAGTTTTATGTGCGGAGAAAAGGTGGAAAGTACCTAGGGGAAATATATTTTCCGTGTAAGAAAATAATAACTTCCAATACGGTATGTTCCCTCATCTCACATAATACCTAGAATCACGCATTCACAAAGTGGAGCTACCAGTGCAAGGGATATAGATAAGCATCTTTTGAAAGAATCTGAAGAACACCCAGGGAGTGTGAACCTCCAATGGGAGAGGAACACACATGGGAGACCACACTACTTCTGTACCAGGTATATTCTTTGCTCAGTGTGGTGGTAGGTGTCATATGAACTGTAAGAAACTGGGAGGAGCACATCCAATGAATACAAAAAAAAAAATCTGGGTGGTTCCGAACCCACATCCCATTGAAATCACCGGAATCATAGTTTAAGATAAGAATCAATGTAGGGTTCCCAGCTACAGATCGGATGGTGGGGAAAGTTAAAATGGATGTGCCCCTTTGTGTAGAGTGATTAGGGCACATCAGCCCATACATAATACATAATCCAACCAATGGTAGGAGGAAGATTCATACCATTTTCACCACAAGTTGAGTAGAATGGAAAGAGAAAAATTCCATACCATTCTACTAAAGAGAGCACATGTTTACAAATCTACAACCAACACCAGTCATCCATGAATCAACATCCAACCGATTGGAAGGGATATGCCATTGTGGTGGTTCACTTCAAATCCAAAACCAATTGGACTGGTTCCACTCCATGCAACTTCTGCATCAGGTAGAAAAACCTTCCTGAGGTGCAGCACCAGAGGGACAACATTCACCCCCATGCAACATCATCCTCTGGATAGGATCACACAGAAGCTGAAGTGCATGGATGACTGACTGACACCTCAAGCACCCACAGAGCTGGAGAGAATTGTATCAAATTTTTGCAACATCAACCTCTGGTACCCACCACACGGAAGTGGGGCACATGAGGCAGAAACCCCTAACCAAAAAAAGATGAGGAATCATGACCAACACATCTGTGGGGACTTATGTTGATTGGTCCAGTTCTGGGAACTGAAATCCAGTCAATGGTAGGAAGAGGGATAAAAGTGAAATATGGCAGATCTACTCAAGTTCATGGAATAGACTATTTTGATATATGCGCAACATCATCCCCTCAATAGGACCGTACAGAAGCTGGAGCAATAGACGCACATCAAACTCCGGGACTTACCACACAGAGTTGGAGCACACAAATGGAGGATCTACACAATCTACACCAGCAAAACACCATCCCCCTAATCTTTACTGAATGGAAGTGATCACATTCAGAAGGTTGCATCCATGGTCCACCATCTTCGTAGCTAGAAACTAGAAAGTGGCAAGAACTCTCATACTCCACTAGAATAAATTGAAAGAGAAATGTGATGGTTAGTGAGGAGGAGCACTGATACCAGACACAGTGCAATGGGTGACCATGGGAACCCTATTTTTAAAAGCAGACTGCCTCTGATTTATTCAGTCAAAGGGATGGGCAGCAATCCCCTTCTGCTTTATCCATGAAGGCCCATAGGTTAGTACAGTCTGAAACAGGCATATGAAAAGCCAAATACTGCAAGGAAAACCTACTAATGATCTTATGGAACACCCCATCACAACAGTGTGCGTTAATGGCCATGGGTATACACCAAGTTGGTGGGATTAGCCTACACCCAAAGATAACTTTGGTAGGATGTCCCATTCAACCCTCGCAATGCTACCATAACCCCACTGAGGTGAAGCATCAGGAGTAGATGTGTGTATCCCATGCATCATCATCCTCTAGATAGGACCACACAGAGGCTGGAGCACATGTATCACCAGCAGACATCCCAAGTAACCACAGTCTGCAGGATGATCAAAGCCGGGACCACACAACATCAACCTCCAAGACTCTCCGCATGGAGGTAGAGTGACTAGGTGGAAGATAATATACCACGGTATGACTTATGGTTGGCTTTGCAATGCAGATTTTTGGAATAAATAGATAAGTAGTATACCTGAACAGGCAATGCACCCCTCTGAGTGGGATTCTCAACCTAAAGGGGACATACAACTGTAAGTAAAAGTAATATATATAGAAAAAAATAACTTATCATGTCACAGTCAAACTGATGTTTGAAGGGCAACAGGTGAAAGTAGTACCCCAACGAGGAAGAAACAGACACCTAATGAAAGTAGTGAGAGATGAACAGATGAGGTGTCATCCACATGCCCAACTGAAGAATTTCCCCCAATGGACAACAGAGGTGAGATGCCAGGGAAAAGGTAAGGTGTCATATTGGATGCAACAGCACCTGTAACAAATAGGGAGAAATATACCAGTCTAATAAGTTGATGAAGCCAACCTGTATGGGTAGAAGGAGAAAGGTCACATAAGGAGGAAAGTTTACAGGGAATGAAAAAGTGGGATTGGTAAACAGGAGGAGGCCATGTGGACAATATAACAATGAAGAGCATGAATGGGACATAAAGTCCCTCTAGATCAGACCAAAAATAAATGTGGGAAATGAAATCAGTGTGAATGAAGAATGTCCCTCATGAGCCGTCAAAATTTGGGACAGGAAAGATCAATCTAGCTAAAGGAGAACATATGTAGTATGGAACAGAGTAAGTGAAACATCGATTGCAAAAATATCAGATCATAAGGAGGAAAGTTTACATGGAATGAAAAACTGGGATCGGGAAACAGGAGGAGGCCATGCAGACAATATAACAATGAAGAGCACGATTGGGACATAAAGTCTCTCCAGATTAGACCAAAAATAAATGTGGGAAACAGCAGGAAAAGAAATCGGTGTGATTGACGAATGTCCCTCGTAAGCCACCGAAATTTGGGGCAGGAAAGATCGATCTGGATAAAGAAGAACATATGTAGAATGGAAAAGAGTACATGAAACATCGACTGCAAAAATATCACATAGACAATACCCATAGGCTAAAAGGACTAGGAAATAAGTCTTAAGGGATAGGTGAAACAGAGAACAGAAAGACAGTGGTTCAAATGGAGGGAGTATGAGACAGTGAAGAACAATATTCACATTTCAATCTGGAAGAACCATCTGACAAGGAGGTTGACAAATCCAGAAGGAGCATAATAAAATGAAGACAGTAGGAGAGGAAAACACAGTACCTGGAAAAACAGAAGGTGTTGGACAAGGCCTGCTCAATAACCTGCAATGGAAGAGACAAAAGCCTTATGATCAAACAGTCAGGTAAGAAAATCCATGAGGAAAGGAACATTGGAATGAAAAGGGGAACCCCATGTCTTAACGACCAACAGCAGAAGACGTTCCACTGATGTTGATAAACTGCAAGGAAGGAAGGAAAGGTGAACAGATCGGGCTAAAAAGGAAGCAACATGCACAGACAATGCTGATCTTTTCAAAGGGACCAGATAAATGGCAGTGGTGATTGAGGTTGATGGAGGAGGGATGGAGTGAGAGGAAGAGGTAATGAAGGGGTATTTTGGAGCTGAAGGGGAAGAGGAAACCAAGGTTGTGCCAGTCAGTAAGGATCAATAAAAAGGACCTGACACAGAGTTAAATGGATGACAGAAATCACTCTGGGAAGAAGTCAGATAGGAGGGTGGGCATAAAGGTACAATTGGTGCAGTCCTGACTGAGAGTATCTACTGCCAAAGCCTGTAGCTGAGGAATCGGAGACCAAAAAAGAGGTAACTTGGTGTTGAGGGAAATGGCAAGATACTCCAGATGAGGAGAATCCCAGTGATTGTAAAGCCACTGAAAAATATGTGAATTGAGGGACCACTCAGTGGGGGAAAGACAATCTGCCATGAGGTTGAACAAACCCAGAACATGACACGCTATGAGACATACTACAGTGTGTGGGCTCAACAGAGTAGTTCCAATATTCCACCACAAGGGGAACAAGAACAGGAATCTCCTTGAAATAAGAGCCAACAGTGGAACTGTCTTAAGAGATCATAATGAGTCTGTTCCATACAATAGGAAGAAAATGGTCCAAAGCATGTCGTGCTGTCAGAATCTCCAAGATGTTGACATTGTAAGAACTTTCTGTCTGAGACCATTGTCCAGAAGCCTCCTGTTAATAAACCAATACCCCCAACTCCAGAGAGAAGTATCATTGAACAAATCTAGACTAGGAGGAGGAAGCAGTACACCCACCACAGTGTTTTCCCTATTCAACCACCAATGGAGATCATCGAGAAGGGAAGGTAGAGTCCAAGGGATCCCAAGTAATATTCCATTGGATATGCAATGTCCATAGAAGAGAACACACATGTGCAGGACCCAAGGGAATAAGGTCTTTCACGGAAACACAAGTCCCCAAATGCAATAGAACCTCATGTGCAGAAAGACAGAGAGAAGAAAAGATGTGAAAAACTGAAAGCTCCATCACAAATGGATAAAGTGGAGAAGGTTGGGCCCAACTGAAGCAAGTGTTGAAAAACACACCCAAGAGGACATGATATTGGGTAGGAATCAGGAAAGACTTCTCCATCTTGAGAATCCAACCAACAAAAACTGCTTCTGTGTGTTGAGAAGACACCAGTTTGGAAGGAGTTAGCAGAAGCTAGTCATCTATGTAATGGTATAAGTGGAAGCCTGAAAGGTAAAATATGAAATTGAAATACAACCCCATTGTGGACAAACTGAAGACAGCATCGGGACTGATGAGAAATGGGAATATGGAGATAAGCATCTAAGACGTCCACCTTGGTTATCCACAGACCTGGAGAAAATGCCTACCAAAAGGTGAGAAAGGATTTCATGGTGAAGCAGGTAAAATCCAGAAATTGGTTGAGGTGGGTCAGAGCAATCACAGGACACAAGTCCCCAGTCTTCTTGGGGACAACAAAACCTGGGGAAGGCTGGCTGACACGCTTGACAGCATACTATAAGAGAAGAGTCTGAACAGCCTCGGATAAATGCTGACTGGTAGCGGGATCCCGAGGTGATGGAAAGAATTTTGGAACCAGACAAAGGGGGAGGGGAGAGGAAACAAAGAAAAAGTCCATTTGACAAACCTCTGATCACCCACAGCCAAATGCTATTGGATAGTCACCAGAACTGTTGGCAGCAAAGAGTACGACTGCGAGTCAAACGACAGGCCAACACACCCTTTGAGTAATGAACAGGCAAATGCTGAAAAACAGGTATAGAGTAAGGTACAAGAGCAGGCTGAGACAAATGAACAACCAAGGAAGAATGGATTGAGTGTTGCCTTGCGGATTCCATATACGACTATAAAGATTCAAGAATATAGCAAAAAAAAAAAGAGACCAATGGAGAAAATAATCCATCCACAGGTCATAAAGACGTGTAAATGAGAGATGTAAGGTGAAGATGAAGGTAGGAAAACTGAGTGTGGGATGATTCATGGGGATTGTCCCACCACAAAGACAAAAATGGTTCCCACTGTTAGAATTCCTGATAAGTAAGCCAATGCATATGGAGCTACTGATGGATAAAAAGGCATGATGGCACCAGACCTTAATTGAGAAACAAAATGCACAGCATATACTATAAATTTGAGAGAAGAATGGGGATAGGGTAACCGGACAATAGAGTGGCATGTAACTTTTCAGAGAGAGGATCATACAAAACTAGGGATACAGAAAAACATAACAAACCTGAGAAAACATATCCAAAAAGGATAAGATAAGCCTAGCAAATTTTCAGGAGGTACAAACATAAAAAAAAAGCTATTCAAATTCTCCTAATCATGAACAGTCACTACAAAGACAGAAGGATCCCATACACTGTCAGGAAAAGATGGACGAGACACGTAAAATTCAACTTCTGCAAATGACAGCTGAAAAATCCTCACACCTGAAGCCTGTGTCACAACAATCAAAGTAATGCTAATTGTAGCTAAGCTTGTGACACAAAATTCCAAGTTTATTATCAACTGTGAGAAGAAGCAAAAAAAAATCGCAAACTACAGTGAAGAAACTGCAGAAAAAAAATTATTAAAGAACATGAAAGCACTACTTTGAAAAAGAGAGAAAAAATTCATGATAAATGAAACATCAGGAGGGTGTCTTGCACTCTTATTGGTGGAGGGTTGTCACATGATGATTTACATGTAAAGACAAAGTAAACCACATTGATCGTGGGGTAGGTGGGAGTTTCAAGGCTTGTGGCATGCAAAAAATTTGGCAAATAGAGGGCAGCATTAAACAAGAATAGCTATTATGTGAGAGTAGGTAAGGTACTGTATCAGAACTGTAACTTTGTAGTGGACATATAATTAATGTTTATTACAAATGTATACTCTGTACTGTTCAAACATTTTATTTAAGTTCATGAATGCTACAAGAAAAGGCTTCTAAGGTATTAAATAATACAAAATTATATTAACAATATAAGTTATGCTTACTTCATAGTTTCTAATGTGTTGTTTATTTCCTTGTTTTATTTCCATGAGTTTTACCTACCATAAGACCATAAATTACACTATTTTTCCAATACTGAAACTTAACAAAAATATTCAAAATAAAAATTACAAAAACCTAAAGACTAATAGTTTACAAGTATCAACAAAATCTTACCAATAAATATATAAAAATTTTACTTCAACAAAAAACATTGATGAAAGGCAGAGCTAGGGGTGAGGGATTCAAAGCCACCCCAATATTGAAAAAGTCTTAATGGTTCACTATATTTTGATTGTTTTTTAACTAAACACTTGACTTTCATGTAAATCATTTAAATTCTTTGTGTGGAAGATCCATGATTTTTTGGAAAAAGATACTCCCACTTTCTAGTGGTGACTACATCCCTGCTCACTTATACGTGAATTAGCACACCTACCTCTTAAACCAATTATAGGAGCTTCAGGATTCATTTTGGCTGATGAGGCAGCAGCTTCCCATGTTTTAGGGAAAGAACAGTGAGGATTGAGAACAGTAATAGCTGTACTAAACTTGTGATGTTTGCTAAAAAATAAAAATTAACATTATGTTATTTGATGGCTTTTTTTATACAGTAAATATGCCTAAAAACGTTTAATAATTATGTTATTTCAGAACATCACTGAAGGTCTTAACACATTCAAGATATACTATGAACTGGAATTTTGCAACTGAATGACACCTCAACCCTTTCACTTCAACTGCACTCTTTAAACTCCTTTCTGCACAAGTCATGAGGTTTTTCCGAGTTACATCCAAAAGTTAATCAAACAACTTTACTACCAATGTATTCTAATGAAATTAGCATTATCATGTATGTTATAATTCAAAGTTTTGTCTCTATTAGTTAAATCATACCTCATGTATACTGTACAAGTATGTCTAGACTGAATCTACTGATACAGTGCAGTTTATGCATTCTTAGTTCAAATTCCATCAGGGAAACTGGAAATCAGAGACAAATAAACTTGCTCACCCCCTCTTCACAGTAGCCACACACACTTTTTTTATTTGGATGTTATTTCAAGTAACACGTACTTATTTGATTGACAAGTTTATAATCAATAGAAACAGCTAATTTTAAACTACAATCTTTCAATTGTTATTTTAAAAATAGTATGCACTATTTGCTACCAGTTAAATTGTATTTAGGTTTTCCTTTCATATTTCTGTTAATTATGTATTATTTATGTTTAAAATTCATATTTGAGAGGTTTAATAATTTTTGAATATAACCCATATTTCACCCCAGTTTGCAAGGTTTAACTTACTATGCGAGTGACCCGGCATGGCCAGGTGGTTAAGGTGCTCGACTCACAATCTGAGGGTCGCGGGTTCGAATCCCAGTCACACCAAACATGCTCGCCCTTTCAGCTGTGGGGGCATTATAATGTGAAGGTCAATCCCACTATTCGTTGGTAAAAGAGTAGCCCAAGAGTTGGCGGTGGGTGGTGATGACTAGCTGGCTTCCCTCTGGTCTAAATTAGGGACGGCTAGCGCAGATAGCCTTCGTGTAGCTTTGCGCAAAATTCAAAACAAAACAAACAAACTATGCGAGTGCAAAAAGATACTGTAATATGCCCTGAGAATACCCATGAAAAACTGAGTGAAAATAACTACAATATATAATGAATTTTTAGTAGAAATAATAGAAAAAATAAAAGTTAAATATGTTATCTTTCTGAAACTACATGCTTTTAAGAAAGTTCCTCTCAAATTTCAAACAATTCCATCCACTAGTTTTATTTTAGAAACGAAATTTGAGAGAACTGCTTAACCTATTTATAATGTAAGTAGGTCGATGTGAAATGGTTATGAGCACATGGACTAAACTGCTAGGATTCAGGTATACCCATCTATAAGTTTGAAATACTGACCAGAAGGAAAGCACTCAGTCAGCAGTACCTGCTACATAAGGGTTTCGTCTGGCTCTTTAGACCAAATATTGAGATCTACTGCCAATTTTATAACACATCTACAGGTAAGAATGCAAAGCATGTTGACCAGCTTCATGTCTAAAAACCAAGATTCTTTGTATTGAATCTCTGTTATTTTACCATAAAACTTTACATTAGTAATTACACTGTAATGCATAATAGACAATATATTTCTAAAAAAAAGAAGAAAATCATATCATGCTTTTATACATCTGACTAAAACTTTTGACATCAAGTTTGGCATTGATGGAAAGGTTCTTATTGTCTAGCAAAATATATATTTCAATAAAATGTTTAGAAGAAAAATGACCTTTATACTCCAGATAATTATAAAAGAACTTCATATTTTAATCAATATTTTGTCTTTGCAGCTTCATCAGATTAGTACATAAAACTGTTTGATATCAGAATATTATAAAACTACTTGTAATGTTCTGTTTCTCGAGTCTGCCATAACGTGCATCTAACATTCTATATATTATTATTACTGTATCACTATTGTTCTAATATTATAGTATAGTTATAATACTAACAATACAGCTATATTGACATATGACATATATTAATTATTTAAATATTATAATAATAAAAGGGCGTGTCTGTGGGTCTGTGTAAGTGTGACCAAAATAGCTCCATGAGAACAGAACCTAGAAACCTGAAATTTTGCACCCATACTACCTGGACCCTGAGGGTTTTCATCTGGGTATTATTACATAACTATATGTGTGTGCACATGCTCATCTTTTTCTGTGAAAAAACACACAGAAAAGAAATGTGCACACATCTTTTTAATGAGGCAAGCTAGCAAAAACCACATAGAAAAGAAGTGGTTCCTTATATTACAAATAGAAATCAGACAGACAGACACACGCATTCTCATGTGTGTGTGTCTATGTATGTGTGACCACCATATCTCCATGAAGAAAGAACCTAGAAACATGAAATTTTGCACCCATATTAAATGGACCCTGAGCATATGCACGTGCACATCCTTTTAATGAGGCAAGGTAGTGAAAAACCACATAGAAAAGAAGTGGTTCCTTATATTACAAATTATAGATATATAAATCAGACAGACAGACATGCACATCTTTTTAATGAGGCAATCTAACAATAAAACACAGAGAAAAGAAGTGGTTCCTTATATTACAAATAGAAATCAGACAGACAGACACATGCATTCTCATGTGTGTGTGTCTATGTATGTGTGACCACCATATCTCCATGAAGAAAGAACCTAGAAACGTGAAATTTTGCACCCATACTAAATGGACCCTGAAGGTTTGAACCTGGGTATTATTGCTTATCCATGTGTGTGCACACACGAGTCTTTTTATGCGAAAAACTACACAGAAAAGAAATGTGACTGCCATAGCTCCAAGAGGAAAGAACCCATACTAAGTGGTCCCTGAGCATATGTTCATGAGCATATGCATATGCACATCTTTTTAATGAGGCAATCTAGTAAAAAAACACAGAGAAAAGAAGTGGTTCGTTATATTACAAATTATAGATACAAATCACAGACAGACATGCACGTGCACATCTTTTTAATGAGGCAATCTAGCAAAAAACCACAGAGAAAAGAAGTGGTTCCTTATATTACAAACAGAAATCACAGACAGAGAGACAGACATGCACGTGTGTTTACACAAGAACTTCTAATATATAAAAGATCCAGTGCATTTTTGTAATAATGCATTCCAACAATGGCTTTTATATCATGTTGCTTAGCAATAAAAGTATAACCTAATATTGTTGTTAAGAGGCTATGTGCTGAAATTATAAAATGAAATGTATATCCTACAAATTGAAAAAAAATATTTTTGTTTTCTAATTTAAAGGCTCCATTAATTAAAGAGGTTTGTCTATTATTAAAGTTAAAAATTGAAAGACAAGACAGAAGGAAGGTTACCTTTATAAACAGGCCCCATCCCATAAAGGAGTAAAAAAAGTATATAGGTTATATTTTCTATGAAGAACTGTGACTAAACTTACATTGTTAAATGTTTAGTCTGTGTACTATAATCATCATACATTAATCAAAACACACAAAATAAAATGACAAATTTCTTTTAAATGAAATAATATAAAGAATGAAACAGCAAATCCCATCCTTCAAATGTAAATTTCATAATTCATTTAAACAATTAATAACTAGCTGTATCAAATATGTGAAAATGCATTAACATTGTATATATAAAAGATAAAAACAGCAAATTTACTTTATGGCACACTTCACAAAGCCTTTCACATCACTAGTTCCTTTTATATGAAACATTCATTACACACACAAGACAATCAGTATACACAGATCACATCAAAATAGACTACATATGATGCAAAACACAAAATGTATTCATAAAAAATTATACAAAACAGAAACTACACATAATGTTCCTTAAAATGTAAATCATTTACTTCAAAAACATAATAATTCTGTAAGAACACTGCCCTTTTCTCTAACTGAACCTACTTCTTCTGAAAACCAGGATGTCGAATACAAATCCACTGATCTGAAGTCATAGTTACCCGTGGCCAAGTTATATATGAAGCAGAAATTCCAAGGTGACATACCTGAAACACGAATATACATTTTTACACACACATACATACATACTGATTTTATATCGACAATGATTTTTAATCTTGTAAAATATTTTTAGGTTTAAGGTGTTCTGGATAGAGCTAGATGATTAACTCAATTAGCATCATGTAAAATAACTGATTAATTCCATTAATGTCTTGAATTAACAAATCAAAATTGGTGTTTCCATTTATTACTGTTTTTGATTATTTTAGGTATTCAAGTAATTGAATTATTTGCATAATGATTTCTCATTTTTTATTAATTCAAGAATGTTCAGCTTAATTGATTAATGTCAATGACTCAGAAAAATAACCAACTAACTATGATTACATTTTGCTTATACATAAGTCACGAATGTGAAGGTGTGACCTTGTAGCAGAATTGAGTTTCTCTTAAAAGTTGCAGGTTGCAAAAAAAGTGCCTGCTAGGTAGCCCACATAGCCCCTTAAAATTAAAAGAGCCATTAAATGTTTGGCTCCACATAAATTGATCTCAGCATTTCTTAACCAATCAGAACTTATGACAAACCATGAATGAACCTTCCCAAATTTATGAACACTTGTCAGTCATGTACAATCCACAAACATTGTCACCATGAATGTCCATGTATTGAAAGTAAATGCACTTTCATTAATAAGAATGCCATAAATCTATCCAGTATTCAAAGTTTTTCTTTAACAGCATAATGGAATTGATATATAAAATTTCATTTATAAAATTTAAAATATAGAGTAATTACTTGAACTTATATATAAAGACTACTGTTGTTTTCAATCAGAATGTGACTTTTTAACTATTTATGTATGACACCAAGCCTGCATCATGGCTCATACACCTGAAATATGTACATACAAGTTCTTTTTTTGTCAACACTTTCCAAAACTAGGAAGTACAAATTCCAAACTTGTAAATTATTTGAAGAATCTACCTTATTACAAGTATATTGTTTGAAAATGTATGCATGTTAGGGCAAATACTTTTGAATCCAACTTTGCAGACTGCACTAGCCAAAAATAAAAAACATCATATTATTGTTTTACCAACCATGTCACGATCAGAAATCACTAATTGCTGATTATCATAACACACAATTGGCCCAATTTGTTGCCAATTACAGTTATGTACAGTAAAGTTGATGATGTCATTGTGTACTATTGTTGACAGCTTATAACCTTAAAAACTGTAAAGACTACATAGAATGTACTTTGAAGATTCATTAACTCTTACAGGCTCGAACATTGGGATCGACCTCGTAACAATTTTGTGCTTGTTATAGTTTTCATACTATAGCTTTTAAATTAGTAAGCGAATGTTAACAAAATTTGGCAGATTATCAATAAACATTACAATGCTTTCATATGCAAAATATCAAATTTTTTTATCAAGTCTTATGGTTTGTAAAGCAACGTTTTTCTCATGTCTTTTTTTTTTTCGCATGTTGCCTATCTATCGTGCAAAGTAATATTCGTTTTAAGATTAAAAATACTTTTATGCATCAGAAAAGTTTGAAACTTCATATGCAAAATCTTTATATATGTATATAGATTACTGCTATTTTGAAATAACTTCTTAAACATATTTTTCATAAAAAATAAAACAATAACTAAAGAAGTAAAGCAAACAATTATCTCTTCTGTTACTACCTTTGTACTCGGTTGCTGTTTGACATAGGTTGCTAAACCTTTAAAAATTTTGCACATGAAGGATATGAAACAAAATAGACTTTTTTAGGTTTTATATATACATTTGAATAACTACAAAATCCACGATCCAGATTGAAAAGCAGGTGCAGGAGAGCGATGATGAAGGGGACAAAGAAAAATCCAAGAAATGGATGTTGGGGCATCATCGGAAATTGAGACTGATGCATACTAGATTTCCTTTTATTATTTATTTTGATTAGGAAAAGACACTAATTTAAATTTAACTTATCACCACCTAAACCCTTTTAGAGCTATTAGCATGTTTTCCATATGTTGCTAATTTGTGGATTTTTTTGCATTATCATCTAGCAACAAGCAGGGTTTAACTGTCTCACTTCCTCAGAGGTCAAAGGCTGTTTTAATAAAAAATGTAGTTGACCATATTCTTGGTAGTTTCTAATACACAATGTGAGACATACTTCATAAAATAAGAATCCTAATTCTGACCACTCACAAAATTTGAAGAAAAAATGTGGGTTCAATATGATGTCAGCTGTAAATAATGGTGTGGAAAGGCAACTAGTTATTCAATCATCCTTCAATATTTGTTGGATGTACCTTTACAATTATAAATTACACAAAACTGAAGTGATAGATGGAAGTTTTTCATAAAGAAAACAGACTGGTATGACTGTATAAATAAGTATTTACAGGTGAGTTTTCAGTAACATGTATTGTAAATGTTTCTGTACATTTAAACAAATTTAAATAAGCATTTTGGATTCTTTTAATAACAGTAATAAACATTAAATTTTCTTAATGAAATTCTTGTTTATCTACTTTTTTTATTAAACATAAATGATAAAACTAAGCTTTCTTTAGACTTTAATATTAAGCACTAAAAACATAGAAACTCCAAATACACAAAATGCTTTTAAAACAATTACACAGAGCACTTGGTTATTGAGTTGCACTTGACTTTAGTTCATTGTGTTTGTAACCTCTTTAATTACAATTGTAAAATTACCTAAACAAATTCTGTAATAAACTTATGCTTGAATAAAAATGTTCTTGTGAAAATTTTTGTGGTTAACAAGGAAATGTAAACAAAAATCTTCTTTGTGCTTTTAAATTAGATCTGGGAAAGAAACTGCTAATACACATATGTTCTTTAGATGCAGTATCTCTGCTACACTAAAGAAATACAGTTATCTGCTATACTAAATAAATCTTTACACACAATTTCCAAAAACCTCCATATTAACAGATCCCTAATAAATATGCATAAATATCCTACCAGTTGGTATTTGGTTTTCTATTACTAAAAGGTTCGAACATTAACCAACACTTGAAAGTTACATATACTATGTTAGCAAACTAATGAGTGTTTGTATGGATTTTGATATAAAACATATTTAGAAGTTTCTTTAAAATTATTTTTCTTTAATTTTCAGTATTTAAACCTTAATAGAGTAAACAACAGAAAAATAAAATGTGGAATATTTAATCATGATATAAAAATCATGTGAAATGACAAAAATAGCTAAAATACTATGAGGGTAAAATGAAGCATGCCATGCTCAGGGAAATTGTTTAACAGATACTGCTGTATAACAAGCATTTCATTTATGTAAGTAATATACTTTCAATGATATATAAAACCATACAAATGTTAAGGCTCTGTTGCAGCAAAGGTAACTACAACAATTTAAGACTAAAATGCACAAATCTTAATTAAAACATGAAAAAGAAGAAACCTGAAGAAGCTCTGTTACACATAGAGGAGAACTTCTAGCAGAGGCTTTTGCCATGATGAAGTCATTTGAATACAAGCTTCTCTCTTTTATCTTTTCTGAATATACAATTCACACATCTGAAATATTCAATATGAGTAATTACTATAAAACTACATATTTATAAATACTTTAAAAATAGTACAGAAGAAGTAGATTATTAGGTTAATAAAGACAATAATCTGAATTGGCAGAGGTATCAACAAGAAACTATGGCACATAGAATGTTTAACAACAAAATTTCTATAACAATATAACTAATACGAATTTTAGTAGCATCTAACAAAAATTTTACTTGTGTGTATTCAAAGACATAGCGTAAATTATATACAACAGCTTAATCATATTTTCAAAGAGGATTTTTAGTTTTAGGTTATTTTTAATGGAACTTTGTAATATTGGTTTATAAGTCTATGGGAAAAGTTAAAACAGGTTGTTTATACAACAAGATTAGCTTTTTATTTTGTGTTTTTAGAACTAGCAAATCATGAAAGTGTATCATTCTTCTGAGTTTAGACTAATTTTCTGTGAATATTTTAGACCTGGAATACATAAATCCCTACTCAAACATTCTTTTGTAATGAACTGTGCAAAAACGTGTGTTTTACTGAAACATCCAAATAAGATTATTATGTTTTAGGCCCCTTGACAAAAGCTCAAAACAACAAAAACTTTCTTTTGCCTGTTTTGGCCACAAAATGAATGAACAAAACACTACTCCTGGCTTTCATTTATAATATATTTCACTAGAGTAAAAGTAATTTTAACTGGTCTAAAAATATAATTCCATGGGCAACTGCTATCACCCACTTTATTATTTATATTTGGAATAACACTAGTAACTCTCCGATCATCAGACATCTGCCCGCTATCTATTGATTTATCAAAAATAATATATGAAACTCAAAATTATTGTCAAAACAAGAAAAATATCCCAAAATTTGCTGAACTAACATACAATAGAAGAAACAGAAATTAGAATGATTACGTTATGGATATGATATGGATAACACTCAAGAGACAAATCTCTAACCTACAACTTCCAAGTAGTACAACTTACACAGCCTATAGGCAGTGAGTATGGTTGCGAGTTATTTTTTATTTTGTATTATTTTTACCATCACGATATAATTTCAAAAAATAGTCAACAAAACGTTCAAAACTATACTACTAGTAGTAGTACTACTTTGGTTTATCCATAATTATAAAATGATTGGCGAGCAAGACCGATATCTGATTTTTCAAACAATAGTTAGAAATATATGATCAATTGTAAAACGAAAACTAGTTACAAATGGTCAAAGGGTAAAAATTCTAAAGCTAAAAACCTCTGTTTCATAGAAATATTTCAACATATTAAATACCCACCTTTCCATAAATGTAGAACTGTCACTCCTTCTTTCTGCTGAATAAATTTTTCACAGCGCCATCTTTGAGAGAAAATGATTTAACTTTTGTGTATTTCGTTGCTGAATAAACTGAAACAAAACTGGTTTCAAATAAATCTATCATGTTGGATAACGAATCTTTTCCGTTTGGTGCCCACCAGCAGTAATGAGCGTCAATGCGGAACTCATCGCCAAATGCTTGACCATTATCTTTGTGAATTTATATGGAGAAATATAAACAAAGATGAAGATTTATTCAAAAAAATATTGTTTAATATCGCAGAATTCGCTAAATAAATGTCATATTTTATTGCATTACTATTGGTTACTATTACTATTACGATCTATTGGTGGGCACCAAACGGAAAAGACCCAGGATAACTAATGTGATGATTAATAGTATTGGTATTTCTTTTTTAGGTTCAGTTCGGTTTGGCATGGTAGGAATTTAGGTTAAAGGTATATTTTATTTCCCTTCGGGGAATGAAATATAACCAGGGGTGGTCAGAAACTTCTGTTTCTCTTCACTCCACTACATAATTAGAATTAAGTGGCCGGGGCTTTTAAGAATTAAATGCTTACATGAGTGAAGGTCTTAACTGATAACTTTCCAAGTGACGAGTTCACAAGCTGAGGGAAGAGCTGCGAGGAGACGTGGAGAAGAAGAGGAAGAAGCAGAGCTTTGCTGAGTTGTGTGTTGACTACGGAAGTTTTCTTTCTTTCGGCGGGACCTGTGTGTTGGATGACCACGTAGCGGCAGGCGTTTGTAGAGCAGAGCAGACCAGGGAGATGCAGATCGAGTACGTTCGTTGTTGACTAAAATGTTGAGATTAAACTGATTAAAGAATATTGGCTAGCAATTTAGGATAAAGGTTTTACTATTAAAACATTAGCAGAGAACTATAGTGTTACATTTAACCTGAGATGGTCCTTTTCAGGTCTGGGATCTATGGATCCAAAATATAAGGAAAAATTTTGCTGTGGGGGAAACGGGAATACCCCAAGAAAACCCACTTTCACGGCCAGGGCACCGAATAAAATAACCTGACCGTGCCAGAAAAATGCTGTGGAAAAAGACATATTGTTAGTTTTCTTGGGTTGAATTCCATGTAGCTACTGGTGCTGCTTGAAGGCTAGAACGGGCTAGCTGGGTGAGAGGCGACGTGAGTCTGTGTGCACTCGAGTCGTTGTTTAGCTGGATTGGGCAACGGTTGATTAGTCGACGGAACAGTGCCTTGTGTAACGGGATGGTGCTAGGTGATGTGGGGCTTCGGTTGGTAGTGCGTATGAAGTTCTTAAAATGGATCTTGTCAATCTCTTGGAGTCTGTATCGTTGTAGTCTTCAGTCTGAATTCGTCGGTCCTTTTTGGCTATCCTGGTCTGTGTTTCTTGGTGTGTAAGAAAGAGGCTGTCCATAGAAGTGGAGGTGTCACACATGGTTGATAGAAGTGACACGGTTTGTGTCAATCGTGAAGTTATCTGGAGGTTGGTTGTTTGAGTGCTGGAGTTTACTTTCATGGTTGTTTTACTGGTAGGCAGTTCTGTCTCAGAAGCAGGTGAGGCGGCTAGAACAGGATACTGTTGATTTTGATGTGTCATGGGCTTGGAAGATCTAGTTATGGCGTCGCTGTTTCTAGAGATTAGGCGTCTCCTTGGTCTTTCGGCTGTGAAATGAAAAAAGAAGTAGACAAAACCATTAGTTAGCAAGTGTTCTGCAGTGAATTTAGAGGTAGTAAATATTATGGTGTATTGGGTTGGCAGGTTCGTGCTTCTTGATTTGATGTGATGTACTGCATGGATCGTATAGTCTGGTATGGCCTCCAGGCATGTGTATATGTCGTCAGTTGAGGTGGACTGGTCGACGTTTCTAAGGAAAACAGAGAAAAGTTTTGAATTAACTCTGGGAGGTTTGCAAGTAACTGGTGGGTTGGAGTTCCATGGGGAACAGAAATAAGCTACGTCTTCGGGAGTAAGGAGTTGAATAAAAATCCCTCCCCTTCTTAAAAGTCTTGTCTTAGACAGGTCGATGGCTACATCGGGTTTGTATTTTCTTAGGAAAATATTTATCCAATTGAGGGAGAAATCTTTAGGGATGCCATCAATAATAATGGGCAAAGCCGTAGGCAACCGTTGAGTGGGTTGCCTTCCTGCAGGAAGGTTAGCCACTTGGGTGTGGAGCTTGGTAAAACACGTCTTCATGGTTCGAAGTTTCGTTAAGGAATGAAAAATAAAACCTTCTTTTTTTAGGTTGCTCCATTCAACTATTTAAATATAGCGGGGGGGAGGGGATTAGCCATTAAAAACGGGCCGGGAAAATCTTTCTGTACCGACTCTTTAGTGCTATCTGGGGAGAGAGTTATGAAAAAATTGAGCCTATAAAATATAACCCTACTATAGTAATATTCAGACAGTTCACAAATCAAACAAAAATACATTCTTTGAAGTTTTTGATTTATAACACAACGCTTATTATATTAATTATCCGTCTTAGTAAAATATTGTTATGTATATGCTTGTTTGTTAATTTCCCGTAGAAATTCTTTCTGAGAAACTTCAGCCATACAAATCCTTTCTCAATTAAAACTAGTTTGTTCGTTTTCGATACAACTTTGCAATACACAGAATTTCCACAGTAACTTTAACTTAACTACTTTTATAAAAACACGCTATAATTCACAGCGGTTCACACACTTTACTTACAGTGCCTACTGCTCGCTTGACTCAATTATCCTATCTTCAATCTATCTCCGGCTTATATACTAAAAAAAGAGGACATCTAGCAAATGCTGGGACATTCGTGAGGTTCCCCAATCCTTCTAGAAACTCCACCGCCCATGCTTCCAACGTCGCGTGACTTCTACTGTCGTAACACTGCCCCTTCCTTAGTATTGTTCATCCCGAACAATAGCCACTTACATTAAACTAATAGATAATTAACAATAACTTAATTAAATGTACAGAATTTACAAACACAAAATTAAAATTCAACAAAGTCTCTTAATTTTATGGGACGCAGCTTCTTCCGTACTGGTCTCTGTCTCGTTGGCATCTGCTTCACGTGGGGTTCATCTGCTCCATCAGAAAATGTCCTATTGTCGGTAACAGCCACATCAGAGGTAGTAAATTCATTAAGGGCTTCACTGTTTCCCTTCTCAAAACCGAGTAGAGTTTCTTCTTCGACAGTGGCTTTTTCAGGTGACACGTCTTCAGCAGCATCATTTGTTCCATTGTTCAGTTCGTTCCAATTGAAATGTCCTAGACCGTGATAACGCCAAAGCCTGTTGGCATGCACCACCTTTGGCTTACCTCGGTGACCACATTTTATCTGAAAAGTCTTCCTGGGATTATACAACCACACCTTGTCTCCTGGTACAAAGCTGACTTCAGTAGATCTCTTATCATAAGATAACTTCATCGAATCAGCAGACGTTTTCAAGTTTGAAAG
>NW_013669618.1:46814-48752 GCF_000517525.1 Limulus polyphemus
GGACCAGCAATGTCAATGGCTACTCTTTCCAATGGTGTGCCAACTTGATAAACTTCATTGGACACCTCCCTTATTCTTGGGTCCCCTTTTAGCACAAAATGTACTGCATGTCCTGCACCATTCTTCCACATCTTGCCTAAAACATATGCAATAAAATCTCTGTCGTAGGTGACTCAATGTCTTCTTAACCCCAAGATGTTCTCCTGTTAAACTATCATGGGATTGAGGAAGCACAATTTCCCGTAACTTTCTCGGTATAACTGTTTGCCAGGTCGTCACTTTCCCATCTGTAGTTTCCCATCTCTGCAGAAGAATACTGTTACGACAGTGGAAGTCACGTGACGCTGCTGGCGCATTGGGGCTGGTGGCGTATGCGAGGAGTTTCTCGAATGATCGTGAATTTCCTAGTTTGTTCCAGACGCCCTCTTTTTTGTATATAAGCCCAGCAAATAAAGCCAGCAAAAAAAGATAGAATTGCATAGGCAGATAGATTGAAATAATTGAGTTAAGCGAACAGTGGGCACCGTAAGTAAAGTGTGTGAATCACTGGGAATTATAGCGTGTTTTTATAAAAGTAGTTAAGTTAAAGTTACTGTGGAAATTCTGTGTATTGCAAAGTTGTATCGAGAAAGAATAAACTAGTTTTAATTAAGAAAGGACTTGTATCGCAGAAGTTCCTTGGAAATAATTTATACCAAAAATTAACAAACGAACAGAGACGTAACAATACCATCTTCAAGCTTCAACTGGTCCCATTGTGCCCAATAGTTCTTTGTCACAGGGCTTAAGCTAGACACCTTCTCCCAAGCAGGGTGCAAAACACTTGCTTTTAGAAAATCAATTATTGGCTTCAAATCTTGGTCTTTCTTCTGTTCTGCTTTAATATTTATATTTGGTTCCACTTCACCATCATCACCTCCTTCAGTCACTTTGACTTCAGCTAGATGGCACCTGGTTAGTTCAACCTTTCTTTTGCAGCAGTGTCTGCAGTCATTTTTGCAGGCTCTTCGGCCTGTGATGATAACAAATGGACTATGCTTTTCTTATTGAGGTCAGTTAAATGTTCTGGGAGAGGACATCTTTTCTTTATGGTTGTATTTCTTGTCTTAACATAGACTGGCTCTACCTCCTGGCACACACTCAACAATGCTCCTTCCTTAAGTGTCTGCTCACATTTAGAGAAATTAGTCACTGTTATGGGTACTACTTGATGACCTGCCACAAGTGACCTTCCAATCTTCATGTCCACTGGTCTGGATGGGTCTTCCAGTGCTTCAACAAGCATCGGTCTTCCTTGGGGATGTTATTTTATTCTACCCCAAATTATCTTCTCTGACATAGGGGTATTGTAGTTGACTTGAGTGCTGTGACATGCAAATCAACAGATGCAGCAACACTTAGTGGAATTTGGCCTTTATTGTTCCCAATCGTCATTTTCACAAAGTTAACTACACACTTCCTCGGTAGTAAGTAGTCCAACCCTAATATGCATTGGTCTTCAACGTCAGCCAAGTATACTTTGTGTCTGTCCTTTATGCCCATGAGCTCAATAGTTACACTGGTCCCCACAACCTTGTATAGTGTCTTGTCACACCACAGAGCTTCTGTATGGCTTCTGGTACTCCTTTGTGATCCATCATCTTGATACTCACAAAGGTTTGCTGAGATGCAGAATCTATGACAACGTTGCACTTTTGACTATCTAGCTTTCCTGTCATGTAGACACTATGTGCGCTTGCCATTTGATACTTAGGTGTTGGGACTTTCACAATGGGGGTTGTTGAGCATCCCTCAACACCAACCACTACTGGTTTCCCCGAGGCTGACTTATTTTTAGTATTCCTCTTACACTGGCTCCTCATATGTCCTTGCTCTCTAGAGTTCCAACAACCTGCTTTATAGTTGTGCCTATTATCTGCTGACAACTGTCCAAGTATT
>NW_013669618.1:49706-51813 GCF_000517525.1 Limulus polyphemus
ACGAAGCTTCGAGAATATGACGTGTTACTAGCGTCACGTGACCTCCGCTGTCGTAACAATATGTTCTTACGTACTAGGAAATCAGGTATGGAAAATATATATAACGTCCTTTTTAAAGATACTCCACGCAACTACCCAACAATTATTAGATTATAGATTCGTTAGGTTAAGTGAAATACATTGTGAGAACTTGACTAGTGCTTTTATCATTTCTTTTAGCAAAAACATTAATAACTAACAATTTGTAAAGGAAGCCTCTCTAAAAGGGTATTTAAACTATCCTTAAAAAAACTAGAGTAATTGATATTGCAAAGTGTTCACAATAAAGATAACTATACTTCATAGGAAATTTTATATTCACAAACAATTAGTATAATTTACGTTTTAACTACAAAAGCAGCTACTTGCTTTGTATTGAGTGTATTTCATGTTTTTATAAAATATTCTGTACTCTTTGATATCTTATACATTTCAAATTCACAGAAGATTTTTGTTAAATATTATTCTACTATATACAAGTGCATATGTCTTCCTGTAAATTTCTGGACTTGCAACGCTAAAATCCGGAGTTCGATAGCTCATTGTGTAGCTTTGCACTACAAAAAGCGACAGGGATACTGGGAAAAGTCGCTGTGGGCCGGCAATTTAAACAGTATTGAAATTAGGTGCAAAGTTTCATGTTAACATATTATATCGTGATGTGGTACAAGGGAACCGTAAGTTTGCTACTTCCCTTAGTTAATATATTGTTTTTATTTTTTAGAATACTCCGTTTTCTTTATGCTCATTTTGTATGTATAAAAGTCGTTAAAGTAAACAACTTCTTGCTTTAGCTACTCACAGAACCAGATTCACTAATCAGTCATCAGACATGTTTTTTCGGGCCAGACAATTGTGACTTCACTTATGATGTCCAGAAATATACAGTTGTCTCTTCTGTTAGCGATTTGTAGAATGGTCTGTTTATGTTGGTCTTATTTCAGACTGTATTACATATTTGGAGATTTTGTAAGATTTAAAGACTTTGAGCAGATTTAGCAATTTTAGCTGTTTTATATTCAGCTTTATAGTCAGATTTGGATTGAATTTCATTTAACCTATATCTAACTCCTAGGGGTTTACATTTTAACTTTTTTATTAGCTTACAAAAAGAACCAACAAAGTTTTCTTTTTACACACACGCTCTCTCTCTTACCATTTACACATACACACTACAAACACTTACACTTGTATTCTTTGTATTGTGTTTTGTTATTAAAAATCGTTGTTATGTACGCTTTCTGTATTAACTCTTTCTTGTTAACGAATTTAGTCGAAGTCCAGAGAGAACATAGAGCCATATCGCGAAGTGTGATATTCGGGCAACCTCGTGTTTAAATCAGTAAACCCAACTTACTCACGTACTCTGCTGGAAGTCCCTGTTCCGGAAAATACCACCACGGCATAGAAGTATCGCGGATGAACGATAAACAATTATTTTTTATGATTGTTTTTGTGGTCATATAAGTATATACTGTTAAAACAAAGTCACGCGACGCTGGGAGCATGCGCGCTGGAGTTTCTAGAAGGATCGGAGAACCTCACGAATGTCCCAGCGTTTGATAGACGCCTTCTTTTTTAGTATATAAGCCAGAGATAGACTGAAGATAGGATAATTGAGTCAAGCGAGTAGTAGGCACCATAAGTAAAGTGTGTGAATCGCTGTGAATTATAGCGTGTTTTTATAAAACTAGTTAAGTTAAAGTGACTGTGGAAATTCTGTGTATTGCAAAGTTGTACCGAGAAAGAACAAATTACTTTTAATTAAGAAAGGACTTGTATCGCTGAAGTTTCTCGGAAATAATTTCTACGGGAAATTAACAAACAGTTAATTGGTGTCAGAAGTGGGATGAAAAAAAAAAAAGAAAAGAAGATGGAAACGAGAAGTGGTAACTTAAACTACAGCTTAGCAGATTTGATGGCAGCAATACAAGAACAGCAAAAGAAACAAGAAGAACGAGAAAAAACAAGAAGAGAGACAACAACAGTGGCAAGAAAACCTGCAACAGTGGCAGCTCGAACAGCAAAATAAACAAGAGAGATTACAGCAGTTGTTAGAGGAAAAAGA
>NW_013669618.1:52816-54472 GCF_000517525.1 Limulus polyphemus
AAAAGGGGACCCAAGCATAAAGGACGTGCTCCAATGAAGTTATATCAAGTTGGCACACTAATGGAAAGAGTAGCTGTTGACATTGCTGGTCCTTTGCCCCAAACTCGTGCTGGAAACAGGTACATTTGTATGGTGATGGATTATTTCACCGAGTGGCCTGCGCATATGCAATACCAAATCAAGAAGCTACAACTGTAGCTTCGGCTATTAGTGATTTCTTCTTCAGGTTTGGTATGCCATACAAACTGCATTCAGCTCAAAGCCGTAACTTTGAATCAGCTGTGTTCCAAGAATGCTGTAAATTGTTTGGCATACGAAAGACTAGGGCAATGCCACTCCACCCACAGTCTGGTGGGATGGTAGAAAAGTACAACCGGACACTGGGACAGGAATTGGCAAAGTTTTGTAATAGCTGCCAAGATGACTGAGATGTCTTACTCCCTCCACTGTTGATGGCCTATAGGTCAGCAGAGCATGAAGCCTCTGGATACACTCCAGCAAAGCTGATGTTTGGTCTGGAACATCGGTTGCCAGTGGATCTGTTAACAGGACGCCCACCTTATGAAGAGTTGCCTGAGAATGTGTCAGAGTTTGTGAAAGTGTTATCAGAAAGGATGGATGATATTCACCATCAAGTGCTTTTAAACTTGAAAACGTCTGCTGATTCGATGAAGTTATCTTATGATAAGAGATCTACTGAAGTCAGCTTTGTACCAGGAGACAAGGTGTGGTTGTATAATCCCAGGAAGATCAAAGGAAAGTCTCCTAAGTTGTCTTCTCCATGGGAAGGCCCATATGACATAGTGGATCGTCTCTCAGACGTGACTTTCCGGATAAAGTGACGGCAACAAGGTAATGGTAAGTGAACTGCGGACAGAGAGAGGGTATTATTCAGTCGAGCACATGAGACGTTTGTTGTGAATTATAGCATTTGTTATAGCGCGTCTGTTGAAATTAAGTGTATTGCAAAGTTGTATTCAGAAAGAATAAACCAGTTTTATTTAAGAAAGGACTTGTGTCGCTAAAGTTTCATCAGAAAGAAATTATAAGAAAAATTAACTAACGAACGAAGGGTAACAATATGTTTTACCTATTTGCCATTAGGTTAACATTTAGCTCTCTCTAAAAATGTAGGTTCACATGCCATATGTAATGTAAAAAGTTTGTTTCACTCTCCTATTCTTGCTAAATCAGCATAATAAAAATTTTAGTGCTAGAAGTTAGCTTTACTGAATTGTTTGTTAATTATCACGTCACTAGTATGAATAACATTCTCCACTAGAAGGCACAAATACATTGCAAAGGCATGCATTCAGTACATGTAATTAAATTCAGATTCTCTCTCTTAAATAAATAAATATATATATTATGCAAAAATACCTTTTATTTGAGTTTCTGTCCCCAGCAATTTGTGAAATCCATTTGGCCCCATTAATAACGAAACAAAAATTTAACACCATAGTAATTCCATCTTTAATTAATTAATTCGTGTCATATAGAATATATTGTTATGTATCTGCTTGTTTGTTAATTTCTGGTAGAAATTCTTTCCGAGGAACTTCAGCGATACAAGTCCTTTCTTGATTAAATCAGTTTATTCTTTCTCGTAAACCTAAACTTTTAGTATACTAGTTAATTCCTACCAGTCTAAGTCTT
>NW_013669618.1:54552-60928 GCF_000517525.1 Limulus polyphemus
CGACTATTATACTACACGCTATAAATCACAGCGATTCACAATCTCGATAACTTCGCTCTCTACGAGTGCAAAACACACACTAGCTCGAAGCAGAATCGTAAATTACCCGAAACTCGCCGTGACTACTGTTTGCATTATCCATCCCTGGCTTTTCTCTGCCAGGCTTATATACTAATAAAGAGGCATCTTGATCACACTTGAACTTCCCCGATAATTCGAGAAACTCAGTCAGGCATGCGCCAGCAGCGTCACGTGACTTCCGCTGTCGTAACAATATTCATTTATTAATTACCATTATTTCATTTGCACTTTTATCCTGATATATTCATATTTAATATTATAAAGTATTGTATTTCGACAATGTTATTATGTACAAGTTAATTAAAAATTTCTAATTTAAAAACAGGAATAGAGATCGTCAGATCGTATAAAAACATGCTGAATCAAAATGCAAGAATATATTTTCAAGACTATAACTAGGGGCTCCAAAAAAAAAGTAAACAAACAAGGCTGAGAATAGTGTCTACAGCATTTATCAACCAAATATAAATTATCACTGGAAATGTTAATAAGTATTTCTGCTGATATTATAATGTACATGTTTGTGTGTGCGTGCACTCTTTAAACTGTGAGGAGAAGGAGGATGCTTTACAAAAGGATTTAGATCATTTAGTTAGTTTGGCAAATAAATGGCAGATGGGTTTTGATTATAATAAATGTAAGATAATGCGTGTGGGTTATCATAATTTGGATGGTAATAACTTAACAGTGTTATGCAAGAAAAGGACCTTGATGTGGTGGTTGATCAGTCTTTTAAGCCATCCAAGCAATGTAGGTGGTAGGGCAAATAGGATTTTAGGTTGTATCTACAGGAAATATTGAATACAAGTCTAAAGAGTTGTACTTAGATTGTATGTGTCACTAGTTAGGCTACATTTTGAGTATTGTGTTCAATCTTGAGCTCCTTACCTAAGAAAGGATATTGAATTGTTGGAAATGGTTCAGAGAAAGACTACTATAATGGTAACTGGGGTGGAAAGGTTGTCATAGGAGAAGAGGTTAATATCTCTGAAATTGTTTTTTCCAGAAATAGAAGAGTTAGAAGGGATCTGATTGAGGTGTTTAAGATAGTGTTGATGCATCTTTTTTTTATATTTAATGGTGAGAATGGTAGGACTAGAGGGCTCAAATATAAATTTTGGCAGGGTAGGAGTCATCTTCAGCCAAGACAGTTTCATTTTTCCAGTAGTGTAGTTGGCCTTTGGAATGGGTTGCCTTCAGATGTTGTGGAGGTGGTAAATTTAAGTGAATTTAAGATAATGCTTGTTCATTATATGAATGATGAATTTTATTTATTATATGGCTTTGAGGTTATTTTTTTAATAGGTCTAGTTTAGTGGATGGGATAGCTTAGATGGACCAATAGGTTCCTTGTTGTCCCTAAATATTATGTTATCTTATAATTTTAATGGAGTTAAAATAGGGATTTGTAGCTTGAGAAAATAATGTATACGCTATTTTTCAGCCTACTTTGCTTGGAGTCCCTAGTTGTAGGTTTGAAAATATAATCTTTTCATTTTAATTTAACTTGTTTCTGTATTATTTTGACTATCTCTATTCCCCGTTTTAAATTAAGAATTTTTAATTATCTTGTTTCTTAAATTTTTGTGTGTCCATTTATGTAGAATAGATTTTAAGCTACATACGTGTAAATGTTTTTCAACAGTTTACTGCTGCATTGTCTTTTTTTCCACACAGTCATTATTTACTGAGCCAGGTAGTTTTGTGCCTGAGGTTTCATGTAAACCTGCATTTAACAAGTGAAGTACTGAAATCAGTAGAATAAATCACCACTCACAAGAGTAGAGAAACCTACTATGTTAATCGTCTACTGTTAGAAAACTCACTGAAATGGTGCATAAAACCAGGTAGAGACAAAATACAACAGCGACCTCAAGAAATGATAAATCTTCAACGTGGCAGTTTCCAATTAATGAGCTATAAGTTGCACAAATTATTTTCCAATCAATGAGCATTAGTGATACCAGGTTCTTTCAATGGCGAAAAGTGAAAGACTTTTGAAAATTCTTTAGAGCAAAAATAATAATAAAAAAAACAAAAACTGAAGGGGCTTGAATTAATTTTAAACCTACCCTATAACATACTCAATACTGCATTCATCACTATTGTATTCATTATATAAAATTTTTTGTGGCAGCTTGTAAAACCATAATCAATAATAATAAGGCTGGAGACACTGTTATAAGTATGCACACTGCTTATTCAAATAAAGTAAGGTGTTTGGGACTAGTTTAAAACAGAACATTTCCGACTAGTATAATGGTGTTTAAATGGCTTCGAAGAACTTTTGTCAGTAGCGAAAAAGAACTTAGAAAATTTTAAGAGGTGAAATCTCGACTTTCAAGAATCAACTTACACATAGCCTTACAACCTTCGCATGAGTTTGTTTAGTAGCTATGCATAAATTTTGGCGCAGTATACCTAGCTGTTTTTGCTGTAGGCTTCAGTGCTTGATTGGCTTCGAAGATAAACTTGGCCAGTAGCGATGAAAAAACTGATAAAATCTCTCCTCCTCTTTCAAGAATCAACATCCAGTAGTCCTATGACCTGCATAGGAGGTTTTTAGTAGGTTTGTTCAGGTTCGAATAAAATATTCATTGCCGATTTTTCTGTAGACTTGTGAAACAAGAATAATATGAAGAACAAATGGATGAATTTTATCTAACAATCGGAAAATCAACTTTTTGCTATTATCAATATTTTTACAGCCTTAGCCATTGAGATAAAAGGTCTTGAGTGTTGTTTCCAGAACATGTCTGCTTTTTAAGATGGTTTTTGCCCGTATGTTCTATTAAAATTTTTGTGACATTCTTGGACAAAACCTATTATGAATGATTATCGTGGTTCATCATAATAAATTGCGTCTGAGTTGTTACTGAAACTGTAAAACAGAATAATGAGACCTGATAGTTACAACACATTTGTAAGGATCATTGTTTGTTTCCTATTCATTATTTACAACGTTAATACATCACTTCCTAGTGTACTGAAGATTTAAGTTTACTAGCTCCCGAAAATATAATTTTTTTTATTAATGTTGCTTTTTTTGTACATATGAATGTAGTTAAAAAATTGTAAAATATCTAAACCATTTTCTCACAAAAGTCTTTGTGGCCGCTTTTAATTGGTGAACCGCTGAACCTATTGTTACCACACCTGGTATGTACCCTTAGAGCCCGCCCATGGTGTGAGATAGAGGGTTGGCTTTCGAATTTCCCCTTCCCTTTGTGTTGAACAGCTGTGTCAGGTAATGTATAAAGAAACATTATTTAAATAAGCAAACATATTATTAAATATTTTATTCAATAAATTTCACACCAAATTATTTTTCTGATAATAGTTTTTAATTTACTTTTCAAACATGATTATAAACTAGGCCTGTTATATTTTTAACACTGCATTCTTTATCTAGTTCCTTGAAAAGGGTGTTCTCACCATACCAAATTTCATTTTGTTTTGGTCAGGGGAAAATTCTTGTTTGAATTATAAAATTTAATATCAAGATATTGACAAAAAATTAAACCTCAAGTAAAAAAAAGTTGTGGTCTATTGTTTAAGTCCATCTATTAAATATTCAAGTTCATATGAAATGGTAAAAATTATGAAGTGTATCAACACTAATACCAGCTGTCTATCATTCTCATAACTTTCTGATAATTCCACGCACACAATAAAGTATAGCTATAACTATAAACGTTAGAAATATACCACACTCTACAAAATTTAAAATTCAAAAACAGCTAAAATGTGGTAGAAAAAAAATTCATTAATGATTTAAAAAACAAGGTTTTGCCACTGTTAAAGTGGCATCATCAGGTACTCAGAACAATTTTACACAACACTTAAGTACATCCAATTGGTGACGTCAATCACATAACCTTGGGCTAGTATAAGTATAAACCTACTCATTGTGCTATACTTATTAAAGGTTTGTATTCCTTTATTAAAATGGCTTCTTTTATTTTATGTTTATTAATATTAGGTTCTCGACAAATATCTATCCCATTTTAACTGTTTTTGAATTTAAAGTATGGCTATGTCACTCATGATTTCATTGTTAATTCTGTTCACGTACAATCATACACCTCACACAAATTTGTAACTGAAACAGATGTGTGAAATGTGAAGATTTAGAAGCTAGATCTAGTAATGTCCATCTATCAAGTTATAAAGATTTTCAAAAACGTTGAATAATTTTTATTTACACAACTTCATTTATATATATACACACAGACACATAAATGTGCTTACACTTCTACTGGTAAGGTTCACTATTTCATAAGTACCAACTGCTTTTGGAAAAATGCTCCATCACCAGAAGTAGCTTTCTAAAAAAATTCAAAACAACATGAATTCAATGTGTTTAGAAAATAAGAAACAGCAAGATGAGAGAAGGCAAGTCTTTTACTAAACAAAGCACCAAACCAACCTAAGTGTTCTCATTCATACCTCATATTATCAAACAAAAGTTGAAAAAAATGCAAATGTCTAATTACTAGCTCTACAGCTCTTATAAATCTGAAATTTTAAAAGTTAATAGTCATACTTTCAGTCAGAATGTAGGCAAGACCTTAACTTTAAAGAATCTTAAGGAGCAAAGACATTTACTTAACAAATAATCATAAGAGGATAAGGCATTTACTTTATATAGAATCTTTAGGAGAATAAATCATTTACTTTAAAAGAATCTTAAGGCACACATTATTAGTTCTAATAAATTGTTTATAGGAGGAGGGGTTATTTGGTGACTAGTGTGGTGTGGGGTATTTGACCTGAAAGTACAGTGTATCTATAAACATGATCTGGTTGTATTATGTAAGATGTTTTTCTTACGCATGCCTACAATGGTACAGTTTTAGGGGTACCTAGCTTTTTTACACCAAATGTTACTATCTAGAAATAAACTTCTCAAAGTTGCAAAAAATGTAGAGAAGCTTCTCCCTGCCTTATGGAAGGAAACCACTGAATGTGTGTATATATATATACTTTAGAAAAGGATAATAAATAAATGGTAAGAGGGTACAATGTTTTAATAACCTTGATTTCATCAAGAACTTGATAACTAATAATCACTTCCAGGGATTTCCCATCTCTCTCTATCTGTCTATCTTCATCATTCTATTAGTTATTCAAAGCATTCAATAGAAAAATAAACATTAACTCAATATGATTACCTTATTGATTTCTTTGAAACGCTCATAGCTGACAATTTCCTCTAAAACCTCTCCACTGCCTTTCACAAGCCTATTAAATAATTAAAACACTTATCATGAAAAATTCTACATCTTTAACATATACTTTATCTCAGAAATTTTGAAATTATGATAACTTTAGGGTGTTCCACCTTCCATACATAACATTTCAGTTACTACAACTACTCAATCTTCAGTTAACAGATGATCCAAAATAATAAATTGTAGCATGAACTTGTCAACCTATGTATATTTAGTGAGATGTAGTAATGTTACTAAACTTTTTCAGCATAATGACTTGTTTATCCTTACATATAAAATATTCTTACAGGATTCAACACATTTCTACATACAACAAGAGTATTTATTCAAGTCACCCAGATAAACCTCAGAAGAAAGTGGATAGCTAGCTCTAACAAGTGGCAAATAGTGTTCATGAAACACTTTTGTCCACACTAATGTTATACTGTATATACTTAAGTTTCATCAATTCGATTGATGTTGACCTTTGAAAATTAATCAGGTCTAGAATGTTGTATGTGGTACTTGATTTACAAGTTTGATAATATTCATTTATGCTGTATTGAAATATAATTTCATAAGGTTGGGGAAAATGCTTTACATACCAGCAACCTTTTGACCTTGAACTCTGACCCATGGCCTTCAAAACTAAATCAAGACTAGAAGTTTGTATGTAGGACCTGCTACATAACACATACATCAATGTTCTTTGATGGCTCCATTTTGTAGGTGCAAGAACATTGTGCCCGAATCCACAACCAAAAACTCACACATCAGAACGTAGTACAAAACACCAAAGTAAACCGCCGATTTAACGACTTCACAACTCTTCAAATACACGAAGCAATAAAAATCCTACAGCAAACTCCCATAATCAACAAACAATCGACAGGAACAGCACGCACACTGCTACTTCTTGGCGAGAAACCCCCAGGCCACAATACAACACTCCACCAATTAACGTCTTCTACGAGCTAGTTACCACCACCTGCTTACCCATACCTATAAATATCCACCAACAGTAATCACAATTCACACAGCATTCAGCCTGTATAATGGATGCAGAACGCATTCGAAGCGCG
>NW_013669618.1:61105-64299 GCF_000517525.1 Limulus polyphemus
ACATATATATATATATATATAATGATATAAATTTTGTTTCATTCTGGCAAATTGTTATTCTGTACAATCACTTATTCACTATTTCATCTTGCTTCACACTGCTACTGTGCTGAAAATTGAAGGTCGTAAAAAAAGTTCTACTGATTAAACAAGGCATTATCATGAAATATCTTTACACTTTGAATCTCCAATGTAAAAATGTATACTGGAACAAAATAGTTCTTTAACACAAAATCTATTTGTTTCAGTTAATATAAACTGCCAAGAGATACAAATAGTAAGTTATAAATGTAATAGTTTTATAGAATCAAAAGTAAAAATTATTCTTTTTGGGATCAAAATAAATTTGATATTGTTTGAAAGTTCTTCAATTACTTTAATACTACTTAGGGCTTTTTACTTTAAGAAGTAAACTTCTTAAGTTCTAGGTTACTCAAAATAACTTTGATAAATAAGTATCAAGGGGCATTGTAAAATGTTGAGATCTTTTAACACCACTTACATAAGAATGCTGAGTTCTAGTGTTTCAAAAACACTTGCTTTAGAATGTTCAGTATTTCAACACTATTTCCTTTAGAATGTTTAGTTCTAGTGTTTCAAAACCAATTCCTTTAGAATGTTCAGTTCATGTTTCAGCAGTGCTTTAAAACATTAAGTATAATCATGAGAGACAGAGAGATCCCTTCAGAAAACTTTATAAACAAAATGTTTGTAATGTATTAAAGATTCAGTTACCTGTTTCTACCAGTTTCTGGGTCTTTTACTCTTCGTACAACAGTTTGTTGTTTTTCCCATTCTTCTTTACTCATAGGAACCATTCTACAGTTCCCAGTTTCACTTAACTGTGGTCCAATCACTTAATAAATGAGGAAGCATATTGCTGTTTAGAACATATGCTAAACTATAATATATGTTTACTTACAGCATTATCAATCTTCCTTCTGCTAAAACTACATCGTAAAAAATAAAGTAATGATCCCTAAATAGTAAATTTTTAGCACATATTTTCAACTTTCTAATCACTTTCTCAAGCTTATTTATAACCTTATGCAGAACAAAACTACAAAAACAAAATTTCATAAGTACTCTTTGACACTTATGCTTGATATTGTTATATTGATATATATTATGCTTTCTTGATATTAACAATAATATTTTTTTTTTATATTACTAAGATTTTAGTTCCTTTGTGTTGTATTTAAACTGAAACTATTTGTATATCAGCAAAAATTATTTCAAAAACATACTTTCTGTATCATCTCCTGTTTGGGTGTTTTGTTGCTGGGCCTGTTTTGTTTTAGCATGATCATGGATGGCAGCTTTCTTGGATTTTTTATGTTTCTTTTTTTTTTCTTTTCGATGTTTGCTTTTTCTCCTGGAATCCCTTTTTTTCTGCTTATGTTTATGTTTTTGATGTTTTTTTTGTTTTTCACTTGATGATGATGAGGATGTAGAAGATTCTGATTCAGATGATTTACTGCTAGTTTTATGCTGATTTTTTCTTCTTTTTCCTTCTTTCTTTTGTTTGTGATATTTCACTTTTTTTTGACACAGTGACTTCAGGACAGTGAGACAAATTGGCCAATGTACTTTGGCTTCTTTTTCTTGGTATTTTGTGGTCCATGTTATCTCATCTTCAAGACGATATATTCAAAAAAGAATTCACAGTTTAAGTGTTTGAGACACAATACCACCATCAGAATAATTTGTTACATTTAACACTTTTTCATATTTATTAAAATATAATGTTACTAATATTAACCCACAACACTTCTATTAGTATTAAAACTTACAAGACACAAACTTCATGAGCTAAATAATTCTAGTTATATAATTGTACCTTTTAATGCACAAATGTATCAAGGCTTTGGGCTTTTAATTTATATTTTAAAAAGACTGTTTACCAAAAACGTCTGCTAAGTTCTGGATTACTCAAAAATCTTTAATAGTTTAAAAAAGACTATGTAAAAAGAAAAAAACTAAAAATTAAAATAGTAAAATAACAAATAATATATTATACTATAAACAAATATGTTGAAATGCAAAGTTCATAATCCAGAATTAGGTGTAAGAACAACACTAAACCAACCTTCTGTTCATATCATTCGATAATAATAATAAATAACAAATGAAAGATTTTTTTTTCTATGAACTTGCAACAAAAATTAAAATCAAGTGCTGTAGCACAACACAACAGTAACACTGACACACTTGAGCTACCACTACCAGTTTAAATTTATTAGTTAAAAAACTTGTTAAAAAATGAAATCGACTGTTTATGCCATAACGTTTTATTATAATAACAATACTGTTTTCACCTTGATTTAATTATAATTTGAATTGAACTTCCTGATATTCTACTAGTTTTCTACAAATGTAGAATCTGTAAAATCCACTGTTGGTGTTATTCTCTATTTTTTTTTTAGTTAACGATTAGCGGTTAACGACTGATAACTTATTTAATTTCTTATTTAATACTAGAATTTATAGTATTGTCTTCCATACACTGATTTCTAGTACTAGTAGAAATAAACGCCCTTATAACACCAAAATGTTGTTTTTATTTAATTAGACACTCAACGTTTCACTTTACAGCTTCTTCGGCCTGTTTATTTCTAGTATTAACGACTGATAATGTCAATAGACTAACCTATGGTAATAAGGCAAGGAAAGGGTACAAAGTTTCATACAGACCTTTCCACAAACATATATCTATACCTTTTCATATACCACTGTTTTCCTTTTTTACACTTTACAGCGTCAGTTGTGCTCGAAACTGTGCTAGTCGCTGAAGTTGTATTCGGTTTCATTTCATTACATCTCCTTAGATAATGAAAAAAATATTATGAAAATATTACTCGTGTTTACAAGAGGAATTGTTGTTTTTATTTCAGGACTGAATACAAGTTTTAAAAACGTCTGACTAATAATTAGGGCATATTTTGAAACACCCAGTTCTTTACAGTATTGTTATTTATTTATTTACAACTAGCTGCAGTATCCGTCACCTGGACGAAAGTTATGTAAATTCACGATTAATGAAGGTTATCTTAAAACATGAAAAGTTGTGTTGCGTATCTTCTTGTTTGTTAATTTCCCGTTGTAATTCTTTCCGAGAAACTTTAGCGATACTAGTCCTTTCTTAATTAAAACTAGTTTATTCTTTCTCGATATAACTTTGCAATACACAGAAT
>NW_013669618.1:64320-70812 GCF_000517525.1 Limulus polyphemus
CACTTTACTTACAGTGCTTACTGTTCGCTTGACTCAATTATTTTTCTTCGATCTATCTCCGGCTTATATACCAAAAAAGAGAGCGTCTAGCAAACGTTGGGACATTTGTGAGGTTTCCCGATAAGTCACGATCCTTCTAGACACTCCAGCGCACATGTTCCAAAGCTACAGTTGTAGGTTCCTGATTTGGTATTGTATATGCGCAGGCCACTCGGTGAAATAATCCACCACCACACAAATGTACCTGTTTCCAGCACGTGTTCTGGGCAAAGGACCTGCAATATCTATGGCTACTCTTTCCATTGGTGCACCAACTTTATATAACTTCATTGGAGCACGTCCCTTATGCTTGGGTCCCCTTTTAGCACAACATGTACTGCAAGTTTTGCACCATTCTTCCACATCTTGCCTCATACCTATCCAGTAAAATCTCTGCCATAGGTGACTCAATGTCTTCTTAACTCCAAGATGTACTCCAGTTAAACTATCATGGGATTGACGCAGCACAACTTCCCGTAACTTTCTTGGTATAACTGTTTGCCAGGTCGTCACTTTCCCATCTGCAGTTTCCCATCTCCGGAGAGGAATACCATCTTCAAACTTCAACTGGTCCCATTGTGCCCAATATTTCTTTGTCACAAGGCTTAAGCTAGACACCTTCTCCCAAGCAGCGCGCAAAACACTTGCTTTTAAAAAATTAATTATTGACTTCAAATCTTGGTCTTTCTCCTGCTCTGCTTTAATATTTAGACTTGTAGTATTTCCAATGGTTGTCCCTTGAAGCTCGTTGCCAGGTACACTGCTGTCTGCTCTTCTGTCCATCCATTCATTTCTTCCAGGAGCTCAGATTGTGCTCTATATGCTTCCCATGGTGCCTTCCCATCAAATTCCTGTGGCTTCCTTCGTACTAGATCAGATCACCCGTATTGCTGACACTCATGTCTTGAATGTGGCTTCTGACAGGACTGAAGATGTCTGTATTAAGGTTTAGCTGCTGGGTCTGGAAGGGGCTTCCCATTGTCTGGGGCTGATTAGGTCCATGGCTAATATATTCTCCTTATGTAAGAGACAGTAAATCATACTTTAATGTATTTATTTACTTTGAAATTTACTAATATTTTCCATTTGTGTGTGCAGGCTTTCTCTCAACTGTTGGAGTATTTCTTTCTGTTTCTTTTCTTGTTCCAGTTGCCACTGGTGCTGGTTTTCCTGCCACTGCTGTAGTCTCTCTTCTTGTTTATTTTCTTTCTATTCCAACCACTGCTGTAGTCTCTCTTTTTGTTTATTTTCTTTCTCCTCCAACCACTGCTGTAGCCTCTTCTTGTTTCTTTTCTTTCTCCTCCAACCACTGCTGTAGTCTCTTTTCTTGTTTCTTTTCTCGTTCTTCTTGTTTTTTTCTTTTCCTCCAACAACTGCTGTAATCTCTCTTCTTGTTTATTTTGCTGTTCGAGCTGCCTCTGTTGCAGGTTTTCTTGCCACCGCTGTTGTCTCTCTTCTTGTTTCTTTTCTTTTTCCTCCAACAACTGCTGTAATCTCTCTTCTTGTTTATTGTGCTGTTCGAGCTGCCACTGTTGCAGGTTTTCTTACAACTGTTGTTGTCTCTCTTCTTGTTTCTTTTCTCGTTCTCGTTGTTTCTTTTGCTGTTCTTGTATTGCTGCCATCACATCTGCTAAGCTGTAGTTTGATTTGCCACCTCTCCATTCCATCTTCTTCTTCTTTTTTCTTTTCTTTTCCGTCCCACTCTCTGACACCAATTTGTTGCATATTTGCTTGTTTGTTAATTTCCCGTAGAAATTACTTCCAAGGAACTTCTGCGATACAAGTCTGTTCTTAATTAAAGCTAGTTTATTTTTTCTAAATACAACTTTGCAATACATAGAATTTCCACAGTCACTTTAACTTAACTATTTTTTATAAAAACACGCTATGATTCACAGCGATTCACACACTTTACTTACGGTGCTTACTGCTCGTTTGACTCCATTATTTCTCTTCAATCTATCTCCGGCTTATAAACTAAAAAGAGGGCGTCTGGCAAACGCTGGAACATTCCTGAGGTTTCCAGATAAGTCACGATTCTTCTAGACACTCCAGCGCACATGTTCCCAGCGTCACGTGACTTCCGCTGTCGTAACACTAATTTAAGCATTGAAGAAAAATTGGATTTATATCTTAATCTTTTGATTTGCTATTATAAATGCTGGTAGACTAAAATTATTGCATAATTGTAAATTTATAAAAGTTGAAAAAGGACCATTATGGGAAAATGTACTGGTCATGAAAATTGAGGTATGTACTTGGTAGAATAAGACACACAGGTACTTGCAGCAAATGTTGGACATATATTATGGTATGCAGATTAGACAACACCAGACTAATTAAATGGTAATGAAAAGTGACACATCTCATGTGTTTTTAATTATATAAGTATATACCTATAAAGTTGACCTATTTAAAACTTACAACTTTATTTGCACATGATATTTTATATAATTTGTGATCTCATAACTTGTCATATTTTTTTGGAAGTAAACATCAAATAAATATATCAGATCAAATGTAGACACTATTTTCATGCTTTATATGATTTTTCATGTAAAATAAAATGTTTTGTATAATTAAGTAACCTGAATCCCACTACGAGGAATGATATTTGGTCTTAATTGCATGGTGATCTTGAGAGCCACTCGTCTAATGAGGAGAATGTTAGCATTTGATCCAAATGTTTTATTCTGATTACAGAATGATAATATCAGTGAAATATCTTAAACTGGGTTTCACCAAGATGATAAATTTATAGTATCATGTGGAATTCTATATATATATTTTCTTTACAATAAGAGACTAGTTATGTACATGAGTTAAGCTGCAATAAAAATTGGAGGGTTGTAGCAAAGTTTTTCCTGCACTTCAAGCCTTTAATTATAATACCTTGCAAAGACCATTTAGAGGGAAGGGGCTCAGATCCAAAAAGATCTGTTAGTAGGTCATAACTCGGTAGAAAGAGGAAAATGGAGTCTTTAAAAGAGTAACATTGCTAAATTTATTATCTTCAGATTCGATGACGAGGAACCCACTTTGAGATTAATAATGGCTGGAGACGGCTTGAACGGGTAATGAAGAAAAACTTTAATATAACAGCAAATGTACAACGTTTCGGCAAGGTTTTGTCATCATCAGGTACCCATTCAAGCCGTCTCTAGCCATTATTATTGTCTTTAGATTTAGTACAGTACATGTAATGCATCATTGATGTAGTAAGTGTAATAATTTTTGTTACTTCTTTTCAGCTTCATGTTGTATATATATCAATTTTTGTCACAAATTATCAAATAAATCCGAATGAATTTTATTATACTTATATCAGAAGTGTTCTTAATTATTTCCTTCCACTTCATATGACAAGTCAGATATGTGTGTTTTTTAAACGATTTTTGCACTAATTTCTTAGTTACAATTAGGTTTAGATCATTTTGGCTTGACAAATTTATTAAAATTAAATAACATAATCATCCAAACGTCTAGTTTAGATGGAAAACGACCATAAGTTGTAAGGTGAGATCACCTGGCCATTGTCAGTTCAACTGGCGAGCTTTGAAAGTTCAACACGTAGCAATGGCGGCTGCGTGCTCATGCCGAAAATCACATGACTTCCAATCTAGTGTTATTTATATCCGTGGAACCCACCGACCAAAGGGATGAAGCCGACCGATAACAAACACTTTTACTTTGTATCTTATTATTGAGTATAAGTATACATACAAGATAATTAAAAATTGTTAATTGGAAAAGAGGAAAAGGGATCGTCAAAGAGGTACAGAGACAAGTTGAGGATTATATTTACAAGCCTACAACTATGGACTCCAAAAAAATAAAGAAATTAGGCTGAGAATAGTGTCAACATTATTTTCTCAAGCTACAAGTCTCTCCACGTGTACAGTACTTATCAATTTTAGTGGTTCATGATATTGGGTGCTTGTATTACCATTCGCATTCCCCTTTGAAATGACAATTCAATTAAAAATTGATCACCACTGTTATAAAGAACTCAATGCTCCAAACTGCAGAAAATGATTTTTTTTTCTCTCTCTCTCTATTTTTGCGACAACAGGAAACGAATTACTTATCCTCAGCTCCACAGTCCATCACCCTAACTACTGATTTTTTAAAACCTGGTGTACGAATTGTTTGTAGCAACATTTGTATATGAATATAACATACAGAAAAACAGTGCTTGAAACGGTAAAGAAAGAAAATTTGTTTGTTTTAGAGCAAAGCTGCATTAGATTATTTGCAAACTCCACTATCGGTAATCGAATCCCAGATTTTAGCATTGTAAGACCGTTAACTTACCGCTGTTCAACTGGGGAATGGTAAAGAAAGAAAAATATATCTGTTGTCAAAAGTGTTTTCTATTAACCTACTTACTAAAAACATATTTTTAAAATTCATCCACTTTCCAGAAGGGTTTGATATAACTAATAATAATACATGTGTGAAAATCTATCATTTAATTTTACTGATTCGGCGTAAATGCGTCAGCAAACAAAATTGAGGCTAAATACGTCGCTTTTTAACTATTTTTTAAATGTTGGATTTGTTATATGACGGTCCAAGTAAAAGTGACTTGTAAATTTTTATGCACACGTACTGCAAACTATGTATGATGATTCACATTACGTGGATAAATAAGTAAAGTTGTAACCTGATATTTTTACTTCATTATTATTAGATTATAAAAATATTGGTGAATCATAAAACCTGTTTATTATCGTGCTTAGTAGCCTGTACGACCACCTTGTCTAATAACTATAATTATTATCGTCAATATTATGAAGTAGAATTTTTTGTTTGTTTGTTGAATTTCGCGCAAAGCTACTGCCCTAGCCATCACTAATTTTGAAATGATAAACTAGGTTGGCAGGTAGTTAGTCAACAAGATCCACCACCAAGTCTTAATCTGCTCTTTACCAACGAATAGTTGGACAAATCGTCAAATTATAACGCCTCCACGGCTGGTAAAACTCATCAGACCGGCTGGGATACAACAGACATTGTAGTGGTATAGACGATATTTAAATAATCAGTTGCATAAGCTACAACTGTTTCGGTGTGAACTAGATTAAGTAAGTAGCGTGTAATTATTATAACTTTTATTTAAGTCATTTATTACATCAGAATTAAAATAAGAATTAATAACACTTTATTGACTAGAATGTCGTTTTGCATTAACCAATTTATTAAGATTAAATACGAATCTAAAGCATTTACTTAACTACATGCATTTGAGAGTATCTCATACATAAAAAAAATTCAGTCTAATAAAAATATTGTGCAATTTCATCTAATTGTATTTCAAAATAAAATTCGTTCTCCTGGGATCGGGCGTGACCTGGTGGTTAACGTACCCGGACTATGAGAGTTCCATTGCCGTAAAAACGCGAGTTTGGGCCATGGCAGATGTGTAAAACTACGGTTAAATCCCATTATTCTGTCAGATAAAAGTAGTCTACGAATTGATGATAGGTGGTCTTGTCTATCAATTCAAAATTATGGACAGATAACACAGATATTCCTTGTGTTACTTTGTGCAACCTCTAAAACAAGCTATTCTCCTTATAACTCAATGACCAAAACTTGTTGGTTTTTATAAGATCAGATAATGTTAATTACTCTCAGGTACATGCAGTTGGATTTGTAACATGTGGGTGAAATGTTTTCATTTTTTTTTTCTTTTTCCAATTACTACACAAAATATTATTTTGCAGCCTAGTGTCGATCAGCATCTGATTCAGCTACATTGGAAACATCTTATTGAATGTCTCATGTGGGCGTTTAATTAACTACAAAAATAACTGGTCTCTTATTATTTATTATTAACATTATTTTTATTTTCGTCTGACAATTTTTCATGTAGCCTATGTTATTCATATGTATGTATACATATTGTTGCGTATCTGCTTGTTTGTTAATTTCCCGTAGAAATTCCGAGAAACTTCCGCGATACAAGTCCTTTCTTAATTAAAACTAGTTTCTTTCTCGATACAACTTTGCAATACACAGAATTTCCACAGTCACTTTAACTTAACTACTTTTATAAACACACGTTATAATTCACAGCGATTCACAAACTTTAGTTACAGTGCTTACTGTTCGCTTGACTCAATTATTTTTCTTCGATCTATCTCCAAATTATATACCAAAAAAGGGGGCGTCTAGAAAACGCTGGGACATTCGTGAGGTTCCCTGATCCTTCTAGAAACTCCAGCGCGCATGCTCCCAGCGTCGTGTGACTTCCGCTGTCGTAACATTGCCCCGTCCTTAGTGCTGTTCGTCCCGAACAATAGCCACTTACATTAAACTAATAGATAATTAACGATAACTTAATTAAATGTACAGAATTTACAAACACAAAATTAAAACTCTTAATTTTGCGGGACGTATCTTCTTCCGTACTGGTCTCCGTCTCATTGGCTTCTGCTTCACGTGGGG
>NW_013669618.1:71812-74808 GCF_000517525.1 Limulus polyphemus
AATTTAATTACTGGGGGTACATGTCTTTCCCCGTTTCCGACGTCTATGCACAAACATGGTATCGCTTATATATTACATGTGTGTAGAAACGTTGAGATTTGGCTGTTCCTAAGATTTTTCAAAACATTATACAGCACACTGCTGACTTTCAGCACTCATTCTTGATAACTGATTTTGTAGATAACTGAAATATTAAAATAAAATAAAAATGTATTTTTTGCGGATAAAAAAATTGATTAAAAAAGGTAGCGAAATATTAGACTATAAATTCTTATATATTGTAAGTATTAAGAAAACTTATAATTACAATTTAAGTTTCACTCTATGAACTGTCCTGTTAGTTTTTTGTGCAGGATGGGCTAAGGAATTGCAACGCTGATGATGATACATTCCAAAAATAAAAATGATCTGTCAGATGCAAGTAAATATATTCATGGTACGTGCTAACTGCAGGAACATCTATCTCGGAGATTATATTAAAAAAAAAACTAGTGACTTGACAAGGAAACAGAACTTCGGATACCTCGAATTAAATCCCGAGAGTTGCCAGATGTGCCAATATATAATCAATTCCTGGCTAGTATGGGACATAGTGTTTCATCACTTTCACTAACATTATTCTGACGTATTTAAAAGGTAATTTTGCCAATTTTTCTTCTGGTAAGCAACATTATTGGCTCGAATGATAACTCGCAGGCCCTTCTCAGTCACTGTCCATGAGTGACACACAAGTACAGTTATATGTCAATACCTATTATATGTCATGACGTGTTCCTAGAAAGTGGGACATACATCTAAAATGACAATGACGTTAACAGCACAGTCTTTACATGTATTATGGAGAAATGCGTTCCTGAAAAAGTTTGGTCCACTCTTGAATAACTTTTTTAAAGGATGTAACATGGCCTTTTTAACTACAGTGTACTATACATAATATGCACGCAAGAACATTAAAGAACTAAGCATTGATTATATTTAATACTTATGAGTATTGTGGTGGTTGTGAGGCTTGTATGAGATGAGTGAGAGAAGGTGATGGAGTCAGAATGATCCAGAGGGTAGTTCCTCTAGTGTATCCTCTGTGGGTGCTATTGATTCTCCTCCCTGGACTGATAGTGATGGCTTTCTTTTGAAGTGATAAAAAGTCCAATGTTGGTTGCACGTCTTTTTTTTCTCCTGATAAATGTCTTTGTACCACGACACTCCATCCTTCCCTATCCTGTTCACTTAAGAGATGCATTCTCTGTTGGGGTCATTATCATTGAAAATTTGCAGTACAAGTTCAATGTGCCTGAAAGCTTCATCCAGCTATTTTGTGGTTAACGTTTTCTTACTTTCTTCTTCAGGTTCCTCATCATCCTCTGAACCGACTGCTCTCTGCACCTCTAGCTGTTGCAAATTCTCATTGCTTAGTTCCTCATTATGTGATTCAATCGCCTTGTGTATGCTCTCCACTTCCAGCTCGTCAAAGCCTGCTGTCCTGGCCAAGTTAAAGTTCTCCTTTGTCACTATGGGCAGAGGATCTTCAAATCCCTAGAAAGCATTAACACTTTCTGGCCACAGTTTCCCCCACACGCCATTCATGCACTTCTGAGACACTTCACACCAGGCTTGATTGATGTTATCAATGCAGTTAAGGATGTTGAAGCCACACCAGTACTCACGAGTGGCTGGTTTGTTATCACCGTCAGTGGATTTGAGGAGCTGGCCAAAGGCGGTATGCAGGTAGTGATTTAAATGCCTTGATGATACCTTGATCCGTGGATCATAACAATGAAGTGGTGTTTGAAGGGAGAAACACCACCTTTGCATTCTCACATAAATCACCAATGTCCATGAGATGAGCAGGGGCATTATCAACAATGAGCAGAATATTAAAAGCTAGGTTTTCTTTGGCACAATACTATTTCCAAGCTGAGCCACTCAGTGAAAATTGTCCCAGTTATCTACGTCTCTTTATTGTGTTTCCAAATCATGGGGAAATTGTTCTTGCAGTACCCCTTGAGTGCTCTTGGAGTAGCAGAATGGTAGACTAGCAACGTCTTCATCTTCTTGTCTCCAGCTGCATTACCTCCAAGTAGCAGGGTAAGGTGGTCTTTGACTGCCTTGAAACCAGGAGGTGTAGATATGACTGGGCATCAACTTCCAGAATAGGCCAGTTTCCTCAACATTAAACACTTGCTTCAGAGCATAGGCTCCTTCCTCAATGATCTTCTTCAGCTGAGCAGGGAATTTTTCATCTGCAATCTCATCTGCACTAGCAGCCTTGCCAGTTACCTTGATGGTTTGGTAATCGTACTGGCGCTGAAAGCAATGAAACCATCCATCGCTAGCAATAAATGTCTCCTATTGTGATGATTCCCCTTTCTTAGCCTTCAAATCGTCATATAAACTCCTTGCTTTGTTTTGTATCATCATCAAGCTGAGTGGCATTCTTTGTTGGCACTGATTATCAACCTAAGCCTACAGTAGCTGCTCCATATTTTTCCTCACTGCACTTCTTGAACGGTCAATCTTTCCAGCACTTAATGGTGTAGCATTACCGAGCACTCGCCTTGATCTTGTCAACATTTGTACTAATCATCCTCACTATGTAAATTGTTTTCCTGGGCTTCTTGGCAAGGAGCACTTTACTGTTACTAGATGACTGATTTATAGCCATGTAAGAAAGGTGGAAACAAGGATTTTCTGCAGTAGAAAAAAACAACATGCTCAGCAAATGGAGCGCGAAGACAACGTGTTTACATCCAACAATGTTTTAATTAACACTTTAGTAACGAAAGAAGGTAAAGTTGTTTGATACATGGGTAGTAAATGATGAATGCTCTAATAATGAAAAGACACACAACAATGCAACATATAAAGGGAACCCACTGTGCACAAAAAGAGCACCTTTTCTTCCCGGTGTTACTCTCCATTTGTTAGTTAACTTTCCGTAACTTCGTTCCCACGAAACTTTAGCGACACAAGTCCTTACCTAATAAAACTGGTTTATT
>NW_013669618.1:75804-82398 GCF_000517525.1 Limulus polyphemus
TGTTTCTTTTCTTTTTCTTCTAACAATTGCTGTAATCTCTCTTCTTGTTTATTTTCTTTCTCCTCTAGCCACTGCTGTAATCTTTCTTCTTGTTTCTTTTCTCGTTCTTCTTGTTTCTTTTCTTTTTCTTCTAACAATTGCTGTAATCTCTCTTCTTGTTTATTTTCTTTCTCCTCTAACAACTGCTGTAATCTTTCTTCTTGTTTCTTTTCTTTTTCCTCTAACAACTGCTGTAATCTCTCTTCTTGTTTATTCTGTTGTTCGAGCTGCCACTGTTGCAGGTTTTCTTGCAACTGCTGTTGTCTCTCTTCTTGTTTCTTTTCTCGTTCTTCTTGTTTCTTTTGCTGTTCTTGTATTGCTGCCATTAAGTCTGCCAGCTGTAGGTTTGATTTTCCGCCTCTCGTTTCCATTTTTCTTCTCTTTTTTTTTCCGTCCCACTCTCTGACACCAATTTGTTACTATCGGTTTGTTAGTTAACTTTCCGTAACTTCGTTCCCACGAAACTTTAGCGACACAAGTCCTTACTTAATAAAACTGGTTTATTCTTTCCGAATATAACTTTACGATACACTTAATTTCAACAATCGCGCTAAAACAAACGCTATAACATATAACAACGAATGTGCTCAATAATACTCTCTGACTGCAGATCAATTACTCACTGTCTACACACACTATTCCGTCACGTTGTCACCCTCTTTTATATACCAGACTACCCTATATCTAGTAAATGCTAGAGCATTCGCCAAGGTACAGGATAGTTCTAGAAAGCAGAGGACGTGAGAATAGTCACGTGATCTCGCTGACGCAACACCGGATTTTAGTGTTGTAAGTCCATAAAGTTACCATTGACCCACAGAAAGACCTTTCCAAAAGGAATATTATAATATTGAATAAAATATTACAGCAAAACAGCATGATAATGATGTTTACGTAATACAAAATATCCATCCCCCCTCAACACACACACACCAAACTGCAGTAAAATGTACTCAATATCTGATTAATAACCAGGAGTATTACAATAGGTTTATCGACTCTGACATTGACCATACATACCAAACAAAGAAACCATAGTTTTATCACATTGTTAACGAGAATTCAAAACAACTTCTATATTAAAGTGGTTAAACGCACTACAATGAAATAACTAGGATGTTTAGAAAACAGTCAAGCAAAGTATTTAAACATCAAACGTATATTGAACATTATTCTTACAAATGACGGAAAAGGGAAGATTACTTACAATTAATATTTTGTTCAGACCATACAGAATGCTTTTTTTTTTCAGATATTGTGGATTGTTGAATATCTCCCATTTCGTGCACGTGTAATTTATTCACACTATCATAAGAAAAAAAATTAATTAAATTACGTTAATAGTTGTTTCAAAGTTCAGTCAAAAATGCGCGCCTTTTGTCACGAAATGTTGTTTTAACTCAAACAATTATAACGCACTGGCCTCGGGCTAGTAATAATCTCTCTTATGTAAACGACAACAGCAAAATAACAGAGTCTTCAAGATGTTATTATCATACTTAAGGTTAAAGTAAACCCGTTAGAAAACTATTGCAAAAGAATTTAACAATACAAATGTATTAACCACATCACTACAACAAATTTGAAATTCTGAGCAACGATTACAGTCGATTGTACAAATAAACGAATTTGCTATACAGTAAACAAAATATTTGTCCTGCGGCAGTTTTTCCAGGGTTAGCAACATTTTGTAACGAAACGTGATAAACTGTGTTAACGTTTAGCTAAGGGCATTTATAATTGTGACGGTAAAATGGCTTCACTGAATTGCTCGAAACTGTTTACTTGCACACACACACACAGATATGTATATATATATATATGAAATGTAGTTAAGAATATATTTACTCAATAAATTAGATAAGTGCATTACGTTCTTGAGGAATGCGGTAATCACTGCCATAAGAAGCAATTTGGGAGTGGTTAGACCATTGTCATTTCTTGGGGGATCTAGGGGCATGAATCACAGAAAAGTTTTGAAAATTAATGCTATGAGATTAAATCATGAGCCATTTTAATTACAAATACTGCATACACACAACGTAATGTATTGAATTAAAAGAAGCAAGTTTTAATACACGAATTGTAGCTATAAATGCCATGAAAAAGTGATTAGGCCATGGCCTGACTGAGTTTCTTAATCAATCTGAAATTGAACGAAGTGTATTCACCCCTAGACCTTACTACACTTTAAATATCTAGAATTTCAATGAAACAAGACACAAAAAATGTGAAACTACACGTACATACACACACACATAATATATATATATATATGAATTTATAACAAATTATAAAAGATCATTGTTTTTAGATATATATATATATATTTAAGTATTACATCATTGTGTGTATGTTTGTCATCAAATGTGTAAACTGTAGTTTCATGTGTAAAAACTAAAAGTAAAACAAATTCTATAGAAAGTCAGTAACGTAAAACCAACAACAACCGTATATTTTCAAATAGGTTAGCTGGCTTAATAAAATAGATGTACAATCAATAGCATTTGCCATAGTGTAGATGTGGCAGCTCGCAAAAAGAGAATGGTGATTGGTTAGTTTATATCCAATCAGAATAAAATATGAGACCACACCTGTTATACAGCCATTCATAAGGTCACCTTCACAACACTAGGTTTAATTCATCGCCAGCATTAAGTGGTTTGTTGTTCCTGTTCCTTTATCGAGCTAGCACTCTTTTCATGGTAAGTTATAACGTGAAGAGCACAGTGAATGGGTACGATGAAGAGGAGAAATTTTCTTTAGGAACATAAATATGTTGTTTTATTTTATATCAGATAACTCTGATTTATTTCTTTATATTTTGAGCAATAATATGCTTTTAAGACTTATTGGAATTTTTAAACTTTCAAGTTTCATATAGCTATTTACAATATCTGAGAAGTCTTAATTATTGAAGTCAATACTATAATTTGTATAAAAAAAAAAAATGTCGCCTGAGTAATACTTAGTTGTACTTTAATAGTATATTTATTATGAAGTCTATGATTGTTTTTTTTACATATATTTTGTATGATCTGTCCCTGGTCTTAAAATAGTTCGCAAGGAACACATAATAATTAAAGAAATGAGTCGATAAAGAAGGGTGGTTTTAATTTTTGGTAATCTTGACTTCAACATTTCCTAACTTTGAAGAAAGGAAAGGCTATCGTTCGTTTCGGACGGCTTTCCTGTGTTAGTCTAAAAGCTACACATTCCTACAGGGTTTCTTATGCAGTGCCTGATGTAAACAGAAGAAACTAGTCATTTTTGATCTATCGGATGGGTAAGATAAGTTTGTTTTTTGGAAAACTGTGTAAATTCTATAACCGTGAGGAAAATAAATGTAAAAAATACAGGGAAATGTATGAAGTTAATTGAATGAACTTGTTGATTTAATGTTCTTTATGCCGCTGGAAATGTATAAGCACCATCTGGTAATGGTTTACGTTGTTGAAATATTCACGCTTGCACCTTGCAGTCAATGCTTGGAAGTTGGAAAACGAAATACAGTCAGCAGCAGACATTCGCAGACGCAAGATTGTATATGTATGTATCTTCAGGATGTAATATTTCTAGTTACTTCATATAGTTTGTCGCGATGCATAACTTGTTGACCTCCGTTCTTTATTTCATAATATATTTTTACGATTGATACATTTAAATTACTTGCTCTAGCCTTTTCGTACAGCTTCATGGTTTACCTTGACAACTGTCAGAAGCTTGTTTTATTATTATTATTATTATTACTATCTGTTTGTCTAAATAAATTAAATAGAAGTGGTGTAAACTGTAATCGAACTGTTTGTTTTTAACGAAAAGTGAAAAACCACCTATAAATAATATTTGGAAACCTAAAGCATTTATATAAGTATATACGATGTATTCAAACGTTCACGAGGGCTAACTTGGATACTACGTTTTTAGTTTTAGATCATTTTCTATATATGTATAGCTAGTTATCTTAACTAGAGCAGTTGGGAGTTCTTAGTGAGTTTTAAAGACATCGAAGTTAGTCTATTGATCATAATTGGTATAAGTCTTTACCTGATTTTATGGAATTTCTTTAGTGTTATTATTATTAATTTGATAGAAGAAAACATTTCTTTCTCCGAAACGTATTGCTATTAGTCTAAACTAATGATCGTACTTTGCTAGACGCCCTCTTTTTTTAGTATATAAGCCGGGGATAGATTGAAGAGATAATTGAGTCAAGCGTACAGTAGGCACCGTAAGTAAAGTGTGTGAATTATAGCGTGTGTTTATAAAAGTAGTTAAGTTTAAAGTGACTGTGGATAGTAAGTGTATTACAAAGTTGGTAACGAGAAAGAATAAACTAGTTTAATTAAGAAAGGACTTGTGTCGCTGGAGTTTCTCGGAAAGAATTTTTAAATTTTCTCCCATACATATTGCTATTAGTCTAAACTAATGATAGTACTTGAACTTTATTTTTAGGTTTAAAATTTATGGTAGTTTTGTGGCAAATTTTAGGCCCCCCCTTTTTTTGTGCGTTTTCAGCGTTTAAGCTATAGTTTGTAGGTTATGCAAGATAATTATAAAAAATAAGTTTTGGTACACGAGAGATGTCGATGAATTTGTGAAATCTTTCATTCTCCTAAGAAGCACTTGAATAAGACAACTTACTGAAACAGATAAATCGGGTATACATGAACAGTCTTTTTCTGGGACGTTATGGGTCAAGGTTTGGGAGATAAGATCATGTTAGTGAGGCCTTGGACTCCTAGGGTTGTTTATTACTTCCCTGGATAACTGGGGCTGCATGTATGGCCTTGGGAAGAAAACGTAATCTAACACGAACGCTTTTCATGCAAGTTAGTAATATAATACCGACGTAAGTTGGTATAGTCACTTAGCAACAGTCGCATCGCTGCTAAAGCTATTATGGAGTAATACTTCCATTTTAATGCTGATTCCTGGAACTACTTGACGTGGATACTACTGCGGTTAAAAACAACACCATGTGTTTAGAATTGAGAACCTTTTACACCTAACAAACGTACAAAAAAAGTAGGAGCTTAGTAATATCTAATAATCGGTTTACAAACCAAACGGTGTTCTTTCATTAAGGGTTTTATTTTAATATCTCGATTTGTGTTAAGTTTCTTCTAAATGTGACACATTTTCTTGGGCGTGTTCGTTTCACGCGAAATGTCGAAGTACAGGCTGAATCTTCATGTCAATAAAAAAAATATATAAAGGGAGAGGGAATTACTAAACATTATTTCATTATAAGCTTTTTTATTATATTTTTCTCCTTCCCTCTAAACATGAACGTAAGTTTATATATATTAAAAACATGCATGATCTTGAAATACTGGTGCGAGAAATTTTTAGTGTTAATGTGTTCTAGAACAGTAGGCTTTTGTGCAGATTTCTTGTTAGCACTGCCATCTGCCTTAGTAACCTGAACTCCGACAAAATTATTTGTTTTCAAATGATATTGGAGGAGGGACTGATAACAGTTCAGGGCAACATACAATATTAATTTTTCGGTTTTAAACTGAAACGCGGTTAGAGTCCCACACGTGCTTGTCCCTCCCTCGCATGCGTATTTGCACGTTTTTGTAGTTTTCCCAGTGCCAATATGACTGAACATAATTTTTTGGTAGCGAAAACCAATTACTAGATGGTGAGACTTACCTGGGTATTTAATATTTTAGTGTAATTAGTATAGGGATGGAGTGGGGGAATTGAATATCAAAAATAAGCGGAAAGAAGAAAGTAACCTTGATATTCTTTTGTATGATGAAAGAAAAAAAATACCATAAATTATGGAACTGTGCTACCACCTAGATTAAATTAATTTAACAAAAATGATTAGTGATTGATAACTACAAAAAAACATTCATTAGAATGAGGAAATTAATTTAAAAAAAGCATAAATCGCCACCACCTCCCCAAAGCTAATGCATAATTGAATTATTACTATGTAAAACAAATTATTTTACTCATGATTAGCTAAGCTTATTGCTGTCTTTTTTTGTTATTTCAGTATAGTTAAAAGCATAATGAAATACAGCTCTTTAATTTTTCTTTTGTATTATAAAAAGTTTTTAATATTGGGCAAACAAGAATATAAAAACTTGTTATTTGGTCATAGGAAAATGAAATGTAAGTGTTACTGTATAACTTCTTGAACCAGGGTTTTCGTAGTATGCAGTTGATCGGAAATTTTGCACCTGTAAAAATATTTGTGCAGTTGAAAATTCGCCTATATAAGTAAGTTCAAATTGAGGAATATTAAAAGAAAAACATTTAAGATTAAAATTCCATTCCAGAGTTGATAAACAAATGTATTTATTAGAATATTTTTTTTTTTTTATCAATGTTACTAGGCCTGTATATATGAGGCGCAATAAAGTGTCGTGTATTATAAAATGATAGTTAAAATATTGTTAAGACAGCGGAAGTCACGCGACTCTGGGAGCATGCGCGCTGGAGTTTCTAGAAGGATATGACTTTTGGGGGGGGGGGGGCTCGCGAATGTCCTAGTGTTTGCTAGACGCCCTCTTTTTTAGTATATAAGCCAGTGAT
>NW_013669618.1:82408-87178 GCF_000517525.1 Limulus polyphemus
GAAAGAATAAACTAGTTTTATTTAAGAAAGGACTTGTATCGTTGAAGTTCATCGGAAAGAATTTATACCGGAAATTAACAAACGAACAGAGACGAAACAATATAATTGTGCAGTTGAAAAAAAATCCTTGGGAAAATCTCTGTCCTAAACAATTTGTAGCAACCTATAACACTGTACAACAAGAATTTGCTACCATAGAAAATTCAAGTGGTTTGGTGTATTTTGATGGTGCTGATTTCAAGTTGTAGTCATAATTTCTCCATTGCCTCTAGATCTTGAGTTATTGTAATATCTTAATATTTTATCAGCACTATGTGAAATACCATGTAATTAACTTGGTATAATAGATTTATAGTGTGAAATTAAGCTTACTTGAGCAGTCTTAATGGATAAGGCATACATTTTTGATAACTTCAAACACTGACTTTATTGTATTAGTGTAAAAATTCTAAGTATGGCATGTGTAATGTACAGCTATGAACTAATGTTTACTTTATTATTATTTATTTCTTTTTATTTCGTGTTTTGCTGACCACTGTCAATGACATTTAATCCTGCTTTTTTTACTAATGGTAGTAGTACAGTAAATAATTTTTATTTAATTAAATAATGCAACAAAGAACATAGAATAATAAAATGCAAAAAGCAGACAATGTCCTATATGTCCCATAACTATCAAAATTATTGTTTTTTTTTTAAATTTCGCTCAAAGCTACATGAGGGCTATTTGCGATAGCATTCCTAATTTAGCAGTGAAAGATCAAAGGGAAGGCAGCTAGTCATCACCACCAATTGCCAATTCTTTGGCTACTCTTTTACTAACGAATAATGGGATTGACTGTCACATTATAACTCCCTCACAGCTGAAAGGGCGAGCATGTTTGGTGGGACGGGGATTCAAACCTGTGACCCTCAGATTGAGAGTCGAGCTCCCTAACCACACGGCCCTTGCTTTCTGACTATGTGACAAGAGCTGTTACTAAGTCATCTAAGCTAATTGATATCTTTTTCCTGGGAGTGAAGCTTATACTAATAGAGAAATTGACAATTCTCTATGCAGAAAGGGCCTGGCATGAGCAGGTGGTTAGGGCACTTGACTCTCAATCAGAGGGTCGCGGGTTCGAATCACCCATCCCACCAAACTTGCTTGTCATTTCAGCCATGGGGGCATTATAATGTGACATTCAATTCCACTATTCATTGGTAAATTAGTGATGGTTAATACGGATAGCCTTCGTGTAGCTTTGCACAAAACTCAAAAACAAACTATACAGAAAAGAACGTAATAACATGTCATTTCATGTATGAAAACTTTGGCCTTCTGTTGGTTATAAATACTATAGTATTATTACGACAGCGGAAGTCGCGTGATGCTAGTAACACATCATGAGCTTCTAGAAAATTCATGTCCCTTCGTGCAGCCTCGAGTGTTTACTAGATATGCGGTATTCTTGTATATAAGACTGCCAAGAATTGACGGCAAGAATGCAGTTGAATTGCAGACAGAGATAGAGACGGACAGTTGGGTCGAGCGCGTGTGTCGTTTGTTGTGAATTATAGCGTTTGTTTAAGTTATAGTGTGATTGTGGGAATAAGATAGTTTCAAAGTTGTATTGAGAAAGAATAAACTAGTTTTATTTAAGAAAGGACTCGTGTCGCTAAAGTTTCATCGAAAAGAAATTATACAGGAAATTAACTAACGACCAGAGACGTAATCGTATTAACCTTGAGAGAGAACTATTAACAAATTCTGAAAGGGAGGATGTGATGGGTGTGTGTGGCAAGAGAGGTCTGATTTTCTATTTGATGGCTCTGTAACCAAACAAGATTAAAGGCTTGGAAAAGTATCCTTTATTTGAGTGGTGATGATATTATAATGAGTAATTTACTTAAATTTGGTAGTTATTGGAGCAATGGTGAACAAATTAGAGAAGAGAGGATGCCTAGAGAAAAAATGTCACACGTCTCACACTAGGGGAAATTAAGGATATTTTTTTAAATATTTCCTTACAAATTTAAGAAGGTGAAAATATGGATAATTAGCTACAATTTTGCTTCATACAGTGTGGCTCATAAGTACATTTAAAAAAAAATTGCTATCTGGCCCACACTGTAGGATATTGCATATGTCTGTTTTAAATATATTATTCGTATATGCTATTTGTTCTCAATGTAATTGTATCAAATTGCACCACTTTTGTTTCTTTCCCATGCTTCCGTTTTCTGACTGAGAATTATGAAACCCTCAGATACTCTGTTTGCTAGAATATCCAAGAAGTTCTTCAGCTGAACATAAAAGAGGTGGAGTGAAATGTCTCTCACTTGCTCCATTGGTCACTTCGCACCGCTCCACGCACAGTCAAAACAAAGTCCGATCTTCCTTGCATTATATTTGCAATATAACAAAATTCTGCAAAACTTTGTTTAGTAAAATGTTTTAAAACCTCTTTCTTTAGAAATATATTCTTCTCTATTTTTCTATAGAAAATTATTTGAAATGCTAGCTGTCTCCAGTTCAAGTAAAGTCTGAAAATGCAAAAATCCCCCCAAAGAGTTTTTGTTACATTTGTGGAAAATATACTATAGTTTCATGAAGTAAAAACATCCCACGTAAGGTAAAGGTAGCTTACTACCACTATTTTGAGTGTAAAATTGGTGACGGAGAAAAACGTTGGGAGCCACGTGTTTGTTCTTCAGTGGCTGAATAAGAAAAGATAAAGTATTCCATTTGCAGTTCCCGTTATATGGCATGAGTAATGTTTCTAGATATTCTGGCAAAACTAAGCAGTACCTTAAATATTCAGATATTGCATCTACAATGAAAACAAGTACATCGTGGGGGATGGTCTTCCAGTGCCACATCCACCAGTGAATTGGGAAATGGAAGAGTTATCCTGTGAAAAAGACTATGAATCATCTTCATTCTCTTCATCTAGTAATTCTATTCCTGTGGTATCTCAACATAAACTGCCTCATCTCATCACTCAACCATTAAATGATCTAGTTCGTGGCTTGTCTCTATCAAAGCAGCATGGCAAACATCTTGGCTCTCGTTTACAGCAATGGAATTTATTAGCTCCAGGAACAAGAATTTCAATTTACCAAAGTCTCCATCAAAAGCTTGCTTCTCACTACAGCATGGAAGATACTTTGTTTCTGTACAAATGTTGATGTACTAATAGAAGAATTAGGTACTGAACATCATCCTCAAGAATGGAGACTTTGCATCTACTCATCTAAAGTTAGTCTGAAAGATTTTGCCCAATGGGAACACTAAGCCATGGATTCTTATTGAACATGCTGTGAACATGAAAGAATCTTATTAAAAGCATGTAGATCATACATTCTTAAATGCAATTTTCAATGAATAAATAAAGTTGTATAAAGAAAGTTATTTTCACAATATATATATATATAAGAATATTTTAAATGAATTTATCATAACTCAAACTAAAGGTAATCAGTAATTTTCAACATGATTTTTAGAATTGGCGTAGTCAAATTATCTGGAAACATTTGCATTATTTCTAGTGGCAGAAATTTTTTTGTTGTTGTTGCCCAGTGTAATTTGTAGATTATCAGCTTCATATATAACATCCACTCACCTTTTTTTTTTATTCTTGTATAGCAATCATGGTTCACTTCAGCTACTTAAGTGAAGAAGAACAAGCTCAGCTGCGTAAAGTAGCTGAAGCTATTGTGGCCCGAGGCAAAGGGATCTTGGCAGCTGATGAGAGTACCTGTAAGTATATACCACCTATTTGTTTCTAATAAACTAAGCAGCAGCCTCACCACTAGTGAGTTTTGGAAAGATGAAGGCTGCAACTTAACTTTATGTTAATATTCCTTGTTTAAAAGCTAAAGCCAATTTTATTCATAGCTACACATTTCTCCCATAAAGTTTGATCTATTTCCAAAATTAGGTCTTAGTATAAAATAACTTTTTGCCTCTGTCTTTGTACATTTTCACATTTCAACAACCTGTAGTATTTATTGTGTATGTGTGAGAGAGAGAGAGAGAACTTGCATGTTTTTTCCACTCTTGACTTAAAAGCTTCATGCCTTCCTGTATTATTTCCTTAAATATTAAGCTCTTCTTAATGGAAGATCTTTTAATTAGACACTAAGAATTGCACAAACTTAATTTTGAATTAAAACTTTTTATCCTTGTGATAATTTCTCAGCTACCATGGGCAAAAGATTGGCTGGTATTGGGGTTGAAAATACTGAGGAAAATCGTAGGCAGTTCCGTCAGCTTCTTTTTACCTGTGACCAAACAATGGGAGAGAACATCGGAGGAATTATCATGTTTCATGAGACACTCTACCAAAATGCAACTGATGGTACTCCATTTGTTCAGCTGATCAAGAACAAAGGAATAATCCCAGGAATCAAAGTGGACAAAGGAGTTGTTCCCCTGATGGGTTCAGACAATGAATCGACAACACAAGGTGTGGGCTTGTTATTTGTCATGTATACAAACTGTAATTGAAGGTTTCAGGGTGAAATAAGTTAGGATTAATTTCAATTGATTGGAGAATCCAGTTATTTTTGGAATAATTTTACTGAAATTTGTTTTAAATCCAATAAGGCTCTCAATAGCAGAGTTTGTTGCAGAAGTATAGCAGTTCAGAGATGTCTGTAAAGTAAAAAAACATTTATGGTAGTGATTATTCTTGAAAATAATAAAATGAAAATCAAGTAAATAAAGAATAAAAGTCATAAATGTTTTGGTTATAATCATGTGATATAGCTTGCATGCTGCTTTTA
>NW_013669618.1:87371-88833 GCF_000517525.1 Limulus polyphemus
AGTAGGTGGCTACTGTAATGTGAAGAGCTATATTTACTTTGGTCTTAGTGAGTCAAGCAACCTCTGATCCCATTGTCATCTTGCTCATTGATTTATTTCAAAAAAGCACTTTTTTTGAATTTTTATGTAATATTATTCCTAACCCAATTGAAAGAAATGGGAAGAATTTATAGTACATATGCAATAATGATTGGCACTTATTTAATGCTTAAAATCCAATAAATAAAATTCCACAATTTGTACTTATGCAATTAATTAAAATAAGTTTTAATAAAGCCGTAAATGCATTTACGTAAATAAGAATTGTAGCAATTCAATTATTTATTTGATACTACATATGTGTTATTATTGCATTTTATGAAGACCTAAGTTTTTGCAATTCTTATACCAAAGTAGTTATAAATATCATAGTAGACCTACCTCTACCATCCCTAATTGTTTGTGAATGATTTTGTGTGTGAAATACTTTCTGATTATGCTTTATCTGCCATTTTAACTGGTGTAGGTTTAGATGACCTTACAAAAAGGTGTCAAGAATACAAGAAACAGGGTGCTCTCTTCACTAAGTGGCGATGTGTGCTAAAGATCAGTGACCATTGTCCTTCTCCACTAGCAATTGCAGAAAATGCTAACGTCCTAGCTCGGTTTGCTTCGTGCTGTCAACAGGTTAGATTGTTACATAAATTGTACTAAATATTGCTAATTCCTTATAGTATGTGAGAGTTTGATTATATTTTTATTGATGCAGTTTGTAAATATAATACTAAAACAAAAATGGAGTTCTTGTTAAAAAAATTTTTATTTTTTTTTCTCTTAAGGTACTACTTTTAATATATAAAAAAAACACTACAGCTTATATCAGCACAATACAAACATGTTTCCTGTGCATTTCTGCTGATAATAATAATTACAAATTAGCCACTGTATTAAGTAATAAATTGACAATTTTGAGGTGTTCTAATAAATTTGTACATTACTGTATATTTTAAACAATCTTTAAAAAAAAAAAGTAATACTCATTTATTTATTTATTTATTAATGTGTTCACCTGCTCGCATGAATATTTTGACGGTATCTTGTTGTAATGAACTATATACTTGGCTTTTTCTAATGAAAAGTTTATTATTAAAGGCTGGCCTTGTTCCGATTGTTGAGCCTGAGGTTTTACCAGATGGTACTCATGATTTAGAGCGTGCTCAGAAAGTGACTGAAAAGGTGTTAGCTGCAGTCTACAAAGCTCTTAATGACCACCATGTTTATCTAGAGGGTACTCTATTGAAACCCAACATGGTTACAGCAGGTCAAAGCTGTCCTATCAAATATAAACCTGAAGATGTTGCCAAGGCAACAGTGACAGCTCTTCAGAGGACAGTCCCTGCAGCAGTTCCAGGTGAGATGCTAATTTCTTATACAAAACTAAGATTATGTAAAGAACAAATATGTGATTTTTTTTTTTTTTTTT
>NW_013669618.1:89669-94264 GCF_000517525.1 Limulus polyphemus
GTGTGTGTGTGTGTGTGTGTGTGTGTGTGTGTGTGTGTGTGTGTGTGTGTGTGTGTGTGTAAATATAGTAATCTATTTTCAGTTTACTAAACACCTAGGCAACAACCATGCTAAATTATATTTCATGTTTGTTGTGGGAATATCTTTTCATGTAACAAGGTCCATCTAAAGGTCAAAATGGCATTAATTTTGCCTGTATGAAATGTAAAGTATTAAATATAGTAGTGACACTGCTTTCTTTTTTAATCTTATTTAGGGATAACATTTCTGTCTGGTGGACAGTCTGAAGAAGAAGCTACTGTTAATCTAGATGCCATCAACAAGTTCCCTGGAAAGAAGCCGTGGGCATTAACATTTAGCTATGGCCGAGCTCTTCAGGCAAGTGCTCTGAAAGCTTGGCTGGGGAAAACCGATAACATAAAGGCTGCTCAAGAGGAGTTTATGAAAAGGGCAAAGGTATAAAAGTGCATGTCCTTTGGTTACTTCTAGCTTCTAATGCTTGAAAAATAACTGGTTAAATTCCTTTCTAAGTACAAAGGAGTTTCTCTTGTGGTTAAGAATAAGGTGTCAAGAAAAATCTTCTTATACTTAAGATGAAACTTTTCATAAGTCCATAATAGGCATAGCTATAATACAGTGGTATGGAAATGAGACTGTGCCTGTTCTGGACTTGTGAGCTTGATCTTTCTTGCTTCAACAAAATTTTGTCATTATAGTGCTTCATCTTTTCGTAATTATATTTAAATGGTGACAGCTTAAAAAGACCTGAATCTAAAGTCTTTATTGCAATTGGGCAGCTTGATAAAAAGTATTGATTGCCAATATTGGTGCATATATAAATCATTTTCTTAAGTAAATGTAATTCTTTTTATGCTTGTAGAAAATGTTTAAAGTTCAAAATTATAATTTTTTTTTTTTTTTTGTAACGATTTTAATCCTTTTGAATCTTTTTTTCTTCTCAGGCTAATGGACTAGCTTGTCAAGGGTTGTACACAGCAGGTACCGTCCAGAGTCTGGCATCCCAGAAATCAAATTTTGTCCCCGTACATACATATTGAGTGCATGTTATCACTTACGCCATCAGAACATGCAGGAGCCTAAAAACACGTCTTTAGTGACCAAATTTAGTATTACTAAACTCCATTCTTATCTTTCCTTCTCTCTATCTCTCTCTCTCTCTTTTTTTCCTCCTCCTTCTGCAGGGTAATGTCCTCAAGAACAGTTAAATCATTAATTGCTTGTTGGTATTAATAACAAATTTATTGCTTAATAACAACATATTACCAAATTTTTATATTTTCATTGTTGTGAAAATTTATATTTTCATTATAAAAAAAAAAAAAAAAAAAAAAAAAATTAGCCAACAAGCATTATGCATGTAACAAAAGTGTACAAAATAATAATGCCAATATAATTTGCTCAAAAAGATTATTCTAGGTTATTTTAAAAAGAAGCTTCTATTTTCATATCGTGGAAATAAAGTAACTGTTAACTATAGGGAGACTTTGTAGATGATGTGGAATGACATGGAAATAAAGAATATATAATATATTTTCGTTACTTCTGCATTTACTTGTAGAATATTTGTCATTCATTTTGGGTAGTGTAATGAGCTTCATCAAATATGGCAGTTTGAAGGTACCATAGAGCACGAAGTCCCAGCGTGTGTTGGCAGCTCCATATTGTCTCTGAACTACAATGGGTGATTCAAGCTTGATACATTATTCAAAATAAATAGTTATCCCTCAATTGAAATTTTTTTTAAACAACAATTTTTTATAATATATTTTACTGTAGGATAACACCATACAATGCTAAATAATAATTACAATAATAAAAATAGAGGAGAGATTTTACAGGTCAGCCTCTTCTTCTTTGAATTGTTATTGGGTTTTAGGGCATAGCTCCACAATGAGCTATTTATGCAATATCCACAGTGGTAAATCAAGCCCTAAATTTTAGCATTGTAAGTCCGGAAACTATTTGTTATGGATTTTGACATTACGATACTCTAGACATAAAACATTAATAACTAGCAATTTGCACAAAGAGAATTATGTATGAACTCTAAGTAATATTTGGAGATTTTTTTTTCTGAGAAACGTAAAGTCAATTGCTTTAAACATTTATGCTGAAGAGATTCACTTTGAAATATTTCGTAACTTTGAACATTTCCAAACTAGTCCTAAAACGTTGGATACAAATTGTTAACTAGTGGTGTTAAAATTGTATTTAAGAAACAATTATAGTACACGTAAATATTTGTCTGTGAATAAACAAATCTTAACTGTTATTAATAAGAAGGGGGATGAGGAATCTAATGATGATGATAATAATAAAAACTAGGGGGAAAAATTGTACTTTGGGTATGAATTTGTATTTACTGTCATATTTTGTATTTTAATGCCCAATGTTTATAAAATATAAAAGTAGTTCTATTTACTTAAATAACTAAAACATTTATGTGACCTGCCTAGACTACTAGTGTACGAAGAGTTCTGAATTAATCTGATAGCCGTGCAAGGCGTCTTGGTGACTGTGATTAAACAGAATGATGTGATCAAAAATGACATTCATCGATTTGTCTAGTAAGACACACCAAATTAGCGACATTTTCTAAACCTGGGTATTGGTGTCGAGTATTAAACTGATCATGATGACGGTACAAGTACTCTTAAGTGTCTGTAAACAAATGAAATTCACTCGCTAAACTTTAACACATAAATACTGCTGTCCGAGATGGAGCTCCTGAGGATGACGGGTCCATACCTCAAATACCTTTCCCTTTGCAATGCATAGTTCTATCTACATCTACCCATCCCTTACGCTTATGGTGACGTGGTTCGGACTTTCCTAATATAATTTTTTGCATACTTTAAAGAAGTTTAGAAAGCTTCCTATGATCGCACACATGTTACTCTTTTAATAATATATACATAAGGTATTCGTCTGTCTGCTGTCTCAAGTTGATGTGAGATTGACTGAATTAATTTCGATTAATAGATTGTTAAGGCAGAGTGTTCATGATGAGTAAACTGGAATGGACGACAACTGCCTGTTGTAAAAACACAAGTGTAGAGGACGACGGTTCGACAGAAAACTTTCGAAACGTCGTCATCTACACTTGTGTTTTTACAACAGGTAGTTGCCGTCCATTCCAGTTTACTCATCAATTTCATTAAATTCAGTAGACCATGAAAGCGAATTTTAAATAGACAAGCAATCGAATGAGGGTTCAAGTTTGGCAGTCATCTACATTATATCGCCTTAATGCTGCTAATGAGGACCTACCTGAGCGAGCAGATCAGTAGCGAGTATGAGAAGCTATTGCTAAACAAAAATGACTAGTTAATCAAATACAGCAGGTATCATGCGTTATTTTCACTGGACAAACGGATTATGTACTATGGCTCAAAAAGAAAAAAAAAAAAAAAAAAGTGACAATTCATGCCTCAATTCGTAGCATTACATTTCAGGCCAGATATTGCCTAGTACAATTATCACGTAACTAATATAGTTAGTTATGATATTCCAAAAGTCTATTTAGAAGGAGAAATAATTTCAACATAACAGCAACAAAAAAAAAAAAAGTAAAAGAAATTGTAGTTCAGTTGATTTGGTATTGGCCTGAATATATCTCCGATGGAAGTCGACGTCACAAAGATTTGTATTTGTTTAGCTCAATGCTACATAATGGGCTATCTGTGCTCTGCCCACCACTGGTATGAAAACCCCATTTTTACCGTTATAATCCCTCAGATTTACCGCTGATCCACTGTGAGGGGCACACAGACTGTATTCAAAATTCCAACAATTTTTATTTTTTTACATGTAAGTATATGTGTGTGTGTGTGTGTGTGTGGACTGTAGAAGATACAGACTACTCAATGATTTTTGAATAAACTATCCTAGTTGCCCTAACAAGGCCAGTATTCTAACAGAGTAAAATAAATGTACAAGCCATTCCCCACAGTTTTCACTTATAAAGCCTCTCACTGTGAGTATGTAACAAAACAATAGTCTGACACTATATTATCACTCATATTATTTTGTTTAGCTGACGATCAAATCGGCTTTTCTGTCAGTAGTGTCAGATATAAAAGACTGTATTGTGTTTGCAATTCATTGATGTCAAGGCTATCGAACGTTGTGTTAGCAATCCATTGGTGTCGAGGCTATGGATATTTCTAGAAGGCCTAAATGATAGACGTATAAATAGCTGCGACCAGACGAGCGAAAATAGAGTAAAATAAAAGTAAGTAAAAGAGAAGTCCTGGGAGTGAATGGCTTAATGTTGATATGTTACAGTGAGATTAACAGTTTGAAAGAGATGAGAATAATTTGTCTCGTCAAAAGGTGTTCTAAACTAATTGAACCAGCTTGTGTGGATTTTGACAAAAAGCAGACGATTATTGGAAGTTCAGAATACAACTGCGGTAACTCACATGACAGCATAAGTGAATTATACACGGATAATATTGCGATAAAACTACAGTTAACTGAATTAAAAAGCAATTGAATTGGCCTAAGTGGACGTTTGACAACAAGAAGAGAATTATATAGTGTTTAAGATACAACTATGATCTCCATAGTGT
>NW_013669618.1:95264-98048 GCF_000517525.1 Limulus polyphemus
ACAGAGTTGTCCTGTAGGTTTTGTCCGACCAATTCTCCACCGCATACAAGACAGACGAACGGATTCTAAAGGATATCGTTTACAAAAATACTACACCAAAGAAACAGAACACAAAACTGCAACTCAACATCTACTTAAAGTTAAACAGAAAAGTAAATATAAATCTAAGTTAAAAAAACTGAAGAGTACACAAAAAAATCTGACCCTTTAAACCTAAACATGGCTTCAAACACACCGAAAAACCTCAGTTCATTAGCATAAGAAAAGCCGTGAAGGGCATTAGTTAACTCAACTAGATATCTGAAGTTGCAAACTTGAAAAGGTATTTATCATACAGTGTGTCCCCCCAGTGGCACAGCGGTATGTCTGCGGACTTACAACGCTAGAATCCGGGTTTCGATACCCGAGATGGGAAGAGCACAGATAGCTCATTGTGTAGCTTTGTGCTTAACTATAAACAAACAAACATACAGTGTGCGTACTTGCTTTATAGACAGTAGAAGGTCATTTTTCACTGGACTTGTGAATTTACCAAATAGCTTTCTTCCCTCAAGATGTCTTCCTGTCAAACAACTCATTTGAGATCTACAAATGCCAGATGTTAAGTAATGTTCGCCAATTGTCAATTAAAGGCTTTTGCTTATACTTTTTAATGCTATAAATAAATACTATGTTGTTGCTGGGCTTAGGATTCTTCTACAGTAGATGTCTGTGACTTGTTGATGATAAATTCAACGATAAATGAACAATCAACAAGCACTTCACTTGTTTTCAATATAATGTATATATATATATTCGAACTGATTAAACCAATGTACAACAAATTCTTTACATTATAGAGATCATAATTCCTGTTCCTAGCAGTTATTTTGATTTTAATTTAATTATTTCAGAAGAAATAATTAATAATGAGGGGCGCTCGAAGATTAAGCAATCCTTCTTCGCCCCACACGTGGATTAAAGGAATGGAATTGAATTGAAGTATAAATAAAGAATGTTTGTTTGTTTGTTTTTTGAATTTCGCGCAAAGCTACACGAGGGCTATTTTCGCTAGCTGTCTCTAATTTACCAGTGTAAGACTAGAGGGAAGGCAGTTAGTCATCACCACCACCGCCAACTTTTGGGCTACTTTTTTTACCAACGAATAGTGGGATTGACCGTCACATTATAACGCCCCCACGGCTGAAAGGGCGAGCATGTTTGGTGGGACGGGGATTCGAACCCGCGACCCGCAGATTGCAACTCGAGCACCCTAACTACCCGGTCATGCCGGGCCTGAACAAAGAATAATAGGTTGATCAAATTTTGATTAAAAACAAACTATGTAAACATCATAAAAGAATGATAGCGGACAGATGGTCATCAGGGCGGTGGAGATCTATAAATCCTATGCCAAGAATTTGATGGGGGGGGGGGAATGGCAGTACCCCGAGAAAAGAGACCATAGGCATATCATAAACACTATATATATAGTTCTCTTCTTCATGTCAAAAGTCCACTTAGGCCTATTCAATCGCTTCAGAATTTCAATTGGCAAGCCGAACTACTTTTCTCTATTTCTATCGCACTAGTATTCCGTGTATAATTCACTTACACTGCCTCGTGAGTTATCACAGTCTTATACTGCTCTTTCAGTAATCGTCTGGTCCTCGTACTTCAGATATCGTCTGTTCCTTTTGTCAAAGTGCACTCAGGCTGGTTCAATTACTTCAGAACTCGCTTTGACGGAATAAACTGTACTTCTTATCTATTTTAAAACTGTTAGTTTTCCTCTAACATATTAATCTTTAGGCCTATATTAACCGTAAAACCTTTCACTTCTTCGGCAGTTAACTTTGCGTTTAACTTTCCTAGGCCGAACTTCTACTTCCCGTGACCTTACTTTCTCGTCTGCTCTGTCTGTCTGCTATTTACGCTCGTATTACACTATTTATATGTTTATCACTTAATCATCTACCCGCCTTCTAGAAATCTGTATATTCTCGATGAAAATGTATGACACGCGATGTTCGATAGTCTCAACATCAATGAATTATAAACACAACTTCCAATAATGGTCTGCTTTCAACTATCTCCTTATAAGAAAGAAAAAAAACAACAAAATATTAACTCATAAGATAAATAAATTAATAATATCTACACTAAACAGTCTTTTATATCATAACAATGTAAAAATGTCGAAATCTAATGTCTCTTACTTACGGGCAAGCACACACAGTGTCTATGTGACAGGAAAGCTGGATGGCCAAAGGTGCAACTGTGTCATAGACTCTGCGTCTCAGCAAACCCTTGTGAGCATCAAGGTGTTAGATCACGAAGGAGTATCAGAAGCCATAGAGAAGCTTTATGGTGTGACAGGACATTGTACAAGATTGTGGGCACCAGTGTGGGTAACTATTGAGCTCATGGGCACAAAGGAGAGACAGAAAGTATACTTGGCTGACATTGAAGATGAATGCATCTTAGGATTGGACTATCTATTACCAAGGAAGTTTGTAATTGATTTTGATAAAATGACGTTTGGGAATAACAAAGGCCAAGTTCCGGTAACTGTTAAAAGAGAGGTTGAGCTGATTGGGTGCCATCGGGCTGAAGTCAAGCCGACTGAAAAAGTTGATGATGATGAAGTGGAACCAGGTATCGATATCAAGGCAGAACATGAGAAAGACCAAGATTTGAAGCCAATGATTGATTTCCTAAAAGCAAGTGTTGTACGCCCTGCTTGGGAGAAGGTGTCTAGTCTAAGCCCCGTGACAAAGAACTATTGGGCACAATAGGACCAGT
>NW_013669618.1:98812-105318 GCF_000517525.1 Limulus polyphemus
CGGGACGAACAATACTAAGGAAGGGGCAGTGTTGCGTCATCGAGTCACATGACTACTGTGACGCAACGTTTCTAGAACTATCATGTACTTTGGCGAATGTTCTAGTTCTTACTAGATATAGGGTAGGCTGGTATATAAAAGAGGGGAATGTAATGTCTGGGTAGATAGTGTGCAACTGATCTGCAGTCAGAAGTATTATTGACGTTCGTTGATATAGCGTTTGTTTTAGCGCAGTTGTTGAAGTTGAGTGTTTCGGTAAAGTTATATTCGGAAAGAATAAACCAGTTTTATTAAGTAAAGACTTGTGTCGTTAAAATTTCGTCGGAACGAAGTTACGGAAAGTTAATTAACAAACGGAGACGTAACAAATTGAAACAAATTTAAAAATTTATACATTTCAATAAGAAGGTATAAAATGCATGGTTTGACTGCATACCACATAGATATCGAGATTCTGAAGTTATGTATCTAGTTGATTACTTTTCATAATGTTTTTTGCTTCTCGCCATCAAATACACAGAAAACAGCTCAAAACCAATTGATTAATAGAAACCATGATAACCACATTACATTTTACAACAGATAGTTGAGTACGTTATATTAAAACGAGTCTGAATATGCAAATCACTTGATAAACACAGATGGTATAAAGTCATGGTGAAACGGTATGTGTCAGAACTACATTTTAACATTGTTTAACAATATTGTGTAGGTAGTGTGGTGCCACCACTGGTCGCATTAGGAGAATATGTAACACCCTCTCTGATGCAAAACAGTCACAAACTCAGATCATGAAGAGATTTAGGGTTTTCAAGACAGGGATATCTCTTGTTATTAATGGCATTGGAAAACAATAGAATAGCACCTTAGAGACCAGGTCCTTCCAGTAAGAGATCTGCAACAGGTCGTAACCAGAGCCGCCTGAGCTGCCCCGGTCCCGGGTAAGGATTGTTATATGCGCCCCTCTCCCCCGGGCCCAGAGATGCATATATAAACTGACTGTTAACAAGATGAAAATTTTGATTCCTTAATAGGATAATTCATTCAATCCTGGATTAAAAGCATACACTATTACATACCATCTTGATAAATTTACCATAGCATATGTATCCTACTAACATATTGTGTTTTGTTATAGATTTTACAGTTGTAGATCATATTTTGAGGATTTTTAAGAGCAGTATTAATGTGGATTTGTTAGTCACTAGTTTGCCTAAATTAAATATAACAAGTTATGAAGCTTTAGGCTTATTTTATGACACAAGATGTGTTTAAGCAGTAGTTTATTATATATGTTTTTTATTCGTTTAATGCATTACAAGCAAATGGAATATTGTGTCCAATTCTCTATTAATATCATTTGAACACACTGTTTATTTGTAATTAAGCACAAAGCTACACAATAGGCTATTTGTGCTCTGCCCACCACGTGTATCGAAACCCGGATTCTAGCATTGTAAGTCCGCAGACATACCCCTGTGCCACTGGGGGGCTTGAACAAACTACTCAGATGAAGATAGGCTAAACGTTTTAGAGGAAACAGTTATTAATTCTTTCGTCATACAATTGTCAAATGCACTAACACGTTGCTGCCTAAAGGGAAATCACAAAAGTTACTGATTAAAGAAATTTATTAAATTAATGAATATAATTAATAAAGAGAAAAAATGCTCATACAATGAGTTTCACGTTTGTTTAATATGGTGAGTATATAAAAGCAATACTTAATTGCACTTAAACATTTAAATTGTTTAATAGCAAAACAAGATAGAACTGGTTGAATACAAATGTGGTTTCTAATTTTATTCTAATACATAAGTGAGGGTATCATCATTAGGTCAGACAATTGTTTACTGTGTTACGCCTCCAGTCGTTAATTAACTTTCCGTAACTTCGTTCCGACGAAACTTTAGTGACACAAGTCCTTACTTAATAAAACTGGTTTATTCTTTCTGAATATAACTTTACGATACACTTGATTTCAACATTCGCGCTAAAACAAACGCTATAACGAACTTCAACAATACTCTCTGACTGCAGATTAATTACTCACTACCTACACACATTGTTGTGTCACGTTGTGAGCGTCCTATATATATACCAGACTAACATATATCTAGTAAATGTTAGGGCATTCACGAAGGAACAAGATATTTCTAGAAAATAGGTGGCGTGACACTAGTCACGTGACCTCGCTGACGCAACAACTGTATAATTTTAATTGTTAGAAGTATACTTTTCTTCCCTTCTGCCTGGCAAAGTGATCAATAATTCTGCTGAAATCCAAAGTATGAGCTAGTTGGATTTCAATTGCAAGGGTTCTCAGATCTGTCAGTTAGTCTTGGGCAATGGTGGAGTGCAAATAATTTTAACAGTTTTAGCTTGCTAAAAGACCTCCCTCCTTCTGCAACAGTGACTGGAATTGTGCAGAAAATGTGAAGGGCTACAGAAACATTAGGGAAAAGTGAATGTAGCTTGAACTGGTGCAGTTTGTTTAGAAGATCTAAAGGATTTAATGCAGTATCACCAAAGTTAGCTTTGTGGATGTCATTTAGATGTTTCATTTCTTCCACTAAGTCTTCTGACACATCAGATCTACGCTTCGCAAAAAAACTTCTTAGTTTTTAAAGTAGATCATTCTCCAATTATAAAAGTCTGATTAATATCCGTGATTGCTCTATATCTTGTAGCAAGTCCAGCTATAACAGAATCTATGACCTCATAAAATGTTTCGTCTGAATTTTGTCTCTTCTACAGGCTCATTTTATTCACAGTTAGGCAAGGGATCATCTTTATTTTAATCATGAAAATACATTATCAGGCGCACCAATCCTTTGTAATGATCCACGAAAGGCTAAACTTCTCTTCCTAAAGAAAATAATAACATTTACAATCTTCTTTAGGATATTATTTCATTTGGCTGCTCTTGAAAGTATATTCTTCTCAAGCTACAAATCAACACAGGAATTTGCTCCAAAACATTTCTCAAGCTCATGCCACCCAGTATAGCATTTCTTACGAGGAATACTTCTCTCATGCTCTGGGAGCCTATCATAAAGTTTCTTCACGCACGTTATTAGCAGCCAACCTTTTGCAGTTGTAATTGTAGAGCATAATACAACCGTAGTCTTGGCAAAAAGTCGACATGGAAAACAGTACAAAGTTTACCTAATGTTACTCTGAAGTAGCCAGCCACATTTACTGTATTCACTATTTTGCAGCAAAGACTTTAGAAGAGAACTTGGAAAAGGAAAATCTTTAGGATTATGTAGAGGCCCAGCTTTAACAGTTAGCTGAAGACTTCGGCTGATATCCTCCCATTAGTTAAGGTACCAACATCAAAGCCACTGAGCTATTGTGGCTTTTCAGGAACACTTTTTGAAAGTGTTCCTCCACTAGTTATTAAATGTGGTTGTAGATAGTCACTATACTTTTCTGTAACAGGAAATGCTCATTGTCATTCGTATTAGTATCATTTGACATTTCATCGTGCTCAGTCGATTTATTCGAAGTAACAGCACTTGCTTCATGGTAATTACCGACATCAGACCCTGTGTGGAAAGTTTTGAGCTGACCATCACTTTTCTTTTCAAAATCAACAAGAATAAAAAGAGTTTGTCTTCATCTACTTTCAGCATATTCTTTCTGTTGTTTGAATTTCCTCTTTTGTGCACCAAGTTTATGCTTATATTGTTGAAACATTCCTCAATTGGAAAGGGATTTTAAGCTGAAAAAAATAAAAGAATCTTTGATATCTTTACGTCATCAATATTTATTCAATCAGCAAACTAAATTCTAGGTTTATATATCTAGAAATACTATTCCTAAAAAATTTGCAACTTTACGTTAGCAATAAATATAACTAAGATTCAAGCATTTTCACTCTTCTTGGGGCAAAAAAAAAAAGAATTTGCTTAACGAAAAAATAATACAGTATAGGTATGAATATATATATATATATTACTTATTATGCTTATTTTTTTATAAATAATAAACCATACTATCCTGGCTATTTTAACACGAATATCAGAAACCTACCGATGAAATCCGTTTTACGTATGGCTAAACCAGTTTCCACTGTCCAAGTAATAGTCGGCCGGCTAGCCTCCTATTGGCAGCATGGTGTCTGGGAACATGCTTAATTAATTAGTCCAGGCAGGACAGGCATATTTCATTACTACTGATCTAACGTATTGTTTGTAAATGTTTATTATGTTTTCTGGTGTGGTTCCTGTGTTTTTACTTTTTAATATCTTAACGTAGTTTGCTCGTAGAAAATAGAAAATTTAGATAGAAAACCATGTTACCTATCTCCTTGTTTGTTAATTACCGATATAAATTCTTTCCGAGGAACTTCAGCGATACAAGTCCCTTTTTGATTAACTCAGTTTATTCTTTCTCAATACAAACTTTCAGTACACAGTAATTTCACAATCAGTATGTTTCTCGTCACTTTAAACTTAACTACTTTAATAATACACGCAATAAATAACAGCGATTTACAATCTCGATAACTTCGCTTTCTACAAGTGCAAAACACTAGCTAAAACAGAATCGTAAATTATCTAGAACTCTCTTCATTCATTCAATCCCGCAAGCTTTCTCTGCTAGGCCTATAAACTAAAAAAGAGGGCGTCTTGAACAAAATCGGTCTTCCCCGATAATTCATGATCATGTTGAGAAATTCAACACGTGTTACCAGCGTCACGTGACTCCCGCTGTCGTAACACTGCCCCTTCCTTAGTATTGTTCCTCCCGAACAATAGCCACTTACATTAAACCAATATATAATTAACAATAACTTGATTAAATGTACATAATTTACAAACACAAAATTAAAATACAACAAAGTATATTAATTTTACAGGACGTTTCTTCTTTCGTACTAGTCTCCATCTTATTGGCTTCTGCTCCATCAGGAAATGTCCCATTATCGGTAGCAGTCACATCAGTGGTAGTAACTTCATTAACGGCTTCACTGTTTTCCTTCTCAAAACCGGGTACAGTTTCTTCTTCAACAGTGGCTATTTCAGGTGACATGTTTCAGCATGATCATTTGTTCCATTGTTCACTTCGTTCCAACTGAAATGACCTGGACCATGATAACTCCAAAGCCTGTTGGCATGCACCACCTTTGGCTTACCTCGCCGACCACATCTTATTCGGAAAGTCACGTCTGAGAGACGATCCACTATGTCATATGGGCCTTCCCATGGAGAAGACAACTTAGGAGACTTCCCTTTGGTCTTCCTGGGATAATACAACCACACCTTGTCTCCTGGTGCAAAGCTGACTTCAGTAGATTTCTTATCATAACATAGCTTCATGGAATCAGCAGACGTTTTCAAGTTTGAATGAACTTGATGATGAATATCATCCATCCTTTCAGATAACACTTTCACGAACTCTGGTACATTTTCAGGCAACTCTTCGTAAGGTGGGCGTCCTGTTCTCAGGTCCACTGGCAACCGAAGTTCCCGACCAAACATCAGCTTTGCTGGAGTGTATCCAGTGGCTTCATACTCTGCTGTTCTATAGGCCATCAACAGTGGAGGGAGTAAGACATCCCAGTCATCCAGGCAACTATTACAAAACTTTGCCAATTCCTGTCCCAGTGTCCAATTGTACTTTTCTACCATCCCATCAGACTATGAATGAAGTGGCGTTGTCCTGGTCTTTCGTATGCCAAACAACTTGCAGCATTTATAGAACACAGCTGATTCAAAGTTACAGCCTTGATCTGAATGCAGTTCGTATGGCATACCAAACCTGAAGAAGAAATCATTAATAGCCAAAGCTACAGTTGTAGCTTCCTGATTTGGTATTGAATATGCCTCCGGCCACTTGGTGAAATAATCCATCACCATACAAATGTACCTGTTTCCAGCACGAGTTTGGGGCAAAGGACCAGCAATGTCAATGGCTACTCTTTCCATTGGTGCACCAACTTGATATAACTTCACTGAAGCACGTCCCTTATGGTTGGGTTCCCTTTTAGCACAACATGTATTGCAGGTCCTGCACCATTCTTCCACATCTCGCCTCATACCTATCCAGTAAAATCTCTGTCGTAGGTTACTCAATGTCTTCTTAACTCCGATATGTCCTCCTGTTAAACTATCATGGGATTGATGCAGCACAACTTCCTGTAACTTTCTCGGTATATTTTTTTGCCTGGTCGTCACTTTCCCATCTGCAGTTTCCCATCTCTGGACAAGAATACCATCTTCAAGCTTCAACTGGTCCCATTGTGTCCAATAGTTCTTTGTCACAGGGCTTAAGCTAGACACCTTTTCCCAAGCAGGGTGCAAAACACTTGATCTTGATGTTTCTCCTGTTCTACTTTAATATCTATACTTGGTTCCACTTTACCATCATCAACTCCTTCAGTCACTTTGACTTAAGCTTGGTGGCAGCTGGTTAGTTTAACCTCTCTTTTGCAGCAATGTCTGCAGTCATTTTTGCAGGGACTTCGGCTCAGTCCGTCGGCATTTCCATGAGATTTT
>NW_013669619.1:0-262 GCF_000517525.1 Limulus polyphemus
AGGTAAGCCAGTTCTTTTGTGGTTCTAAAATATAGGTAAGTCAGTTCTTTTGTGGTTCTAAAATATAGGTAAACCAGTCCTTTTGTGGTTCTAAAATATAGGTAAACCAGTCCTTTTGTGGTTCTAAAACATAGGTAAGCCAGTTCTTTTGTGGTTCTAAAATATAGGTAAGTCAGTTCTTTTGTGGTTCTAAAATATAGGTAAACCAGTCCTTTTGTGGTTCTAAAATATAGGTAAACCAGTCCTTTTGTGGTTCTAAAAT
>NW_013669619.1:1245-5417 GCF_000517525.1 Limulus polyphemus
CGGGCTTTTACGGCATAACCATCTTTCATTCGCCCTGTCCCTTGAGCAGTTGCCCCCTTTGTTCTGCCCCCATTGGTGGGCCTGGTCATCTGCATGTAGAATATCATAATTTATGTTTTCATGGCCAAATTAATGATCCTTACCTATCTTGTTATTTGAGGTATGTAACAAATTTACTGAAACACCAGGTCAGGTAAAGTGTGAATATATTAAATCAACTTAACTTATTGTTTCTCACTATTTTAGAGGAAAAGAGAACTTAACTTTATTGTATAAACTGTTCAGTAAAATACGGGGTGTCTGAAAAGTCTGGAACTATAGGCACTTCAACGAATGTTGTAGAATGTGTTCCATATGCTTTAATTCAAAACAAGTTTGAGACGGTATTTCCATTATCTTTGAACACTGTGAAGCATATTCACTTCATTGTCAATGGTTCACACTGCCAGTCTCCTTAAACTTAGCTTGCAACTTCCCAACAGCACTGTGAATAATGTTTTTCTCTCTCTCTGGTTGGCGTGCATTAAATTCGGCAACAACATTCTGCTGGGACTCGACCTTGTCATGCTTTGACAGTGCTATAACCAGTCATGTATCTGAAATTCATAGAATCTGCAAATCACCTATGACTCCAGAATTTTTGGACACCCAGAAAGAAAAATTATGTTGTATTTTAGGTACATGTTGGAATTTATACTTTTTTTTTTAGTGGCCATGGGAAAAATAATAATGTTCAGTCATAGAAAAGTCAAAAATTTTTATGATGCCTAAGATGTGTGAACCCTTTAATTTTCTTTTTTGATAGTTTTAAATTTGGGTCCAAGGGTGCTTGATTTTTGAGGGGGGACATCTAATATTTTGTGCAGTTTACTTTTATAAAAAACTGTAGTATTTGCCTAATTTGTCCATTTGTAGGGGCATAGATAGCTCTGGTGATTTGTGCTATAAAACAAGCACCAACCAACCAGTCCAATTGTGGGATAACTTTTCAAATATCTTTCACATTTGAAGAAAGTATACACTCATTTATTGAACCATTTTACAGTCAAGCATTGTTAATGGTAACTACTGGTGAAGCATCATAGGAATGAAACTGAATATGATCAGTTTAGGTGTTATTATACTTGGGCTGAATATGTGACATGTAACAATCAGGATGTAATACAATGTAAAATGTACTAATTCCTGTTATATTGGTTTGGCCTAGTGGTTAGGGCACTTGACTTTCAATCTGTGGGTCACAGGATCAATTCGTCTTCACCTAACATGCTTGCCTTTTCAGCCTTGGGGGCATTATAAAGTGATGGTCAATCCCACTATTTGTTGGTAAAAAGAGTAACCCAAGATTTGGCAATGGGTGGCATTGACTAGTTGCCTTATCTCTAACCTGTCACTACTAAATTAGGGAAACCAGAGTCTTTTTTTTTATTATTGGATCCTAATATTGGTATGATACAGGAAATTGACAGACCACTGGTTGACTTAAGGAATATGCATGTGCATGAAATTGTGAGATTTGAAGGGAATGTTAACTTCATTATTACCTTTCTTGAAATTCCCTAGCAGAAAGATAAGGGACTCTAGACACTGTCATGTGACTAGGGAATGTTAACTTCATTATTACCTTTCTTGAAATTCCCTAGCAGAAAGATAAGGGACTCTAGACACTGTCATGTGACTAGTAGTTGGCTAGTGAAGGCTTAGGAGATAACTATTTCCTTTTATTTCCATGTTTTATTGTAAAACAGTATTTTAGTCTGTCAACTCTTTTCTTCACGTTTTGGTTCTGGTAACGATAAAAATTCATCATTTCTTTTGTTTGTAATCAGCAAATTATTTAGATCAGTGGTTCCCAAATGTTTTTGTTTATGGACCACATAGGTGGATTTGGCAGGCCACATAATAAGAGAATAACCTAACAAAACATAGTAAGTGCATAAAAACTATTATAATATTAATATTAACCACAGACTTAAGTTTCTATGTTCTGATGTGATTGGCGTGCCAGATTTTGTGAACAAAGTTTGCTAATGTTTGTCAGCTTTACTATCAGGCCAGGATAAGCATTCATCCTGTTTCTGTATTTAGATTTCATGTGATGAAAATCCTGTCTTGCATATGTACATAGTAACAAATGATATCAGAAAATCAATAGCTTTGTCTGTGCGTCTGTGTACTCACCAATTCACTGAATCCAAAACTCTTATAGTGGATTTGTTTTATTGTTACATTAATGTTTCACTGCAAAAGAAAAAAAAATAGGTGCTCTTCTTTCATAGAGAAACCAGTAGAAAAGTCATTATTATACAATGCATGAAAATTCACAAGTAAAGAATACATTTTCCAACTCAAGAGCCTTATAAGTTAGAGTTTTAAACTTTTTCACATAATTTATACATGTTCTTCCTGCTTATATAACTGAATTTTTAAAGTCTCAAGTATCACGTTTGCTCCAGGATCTACATACTTTTCCCTTCCATAATTATAGATCCTTTCCTCAGACCACATGAAGGGAGTCCACAGACTACAGTCTGGGAACGTCAGCTTTAGATATATATATATATACATATATAAATACTATTATAGACCAATTCTGATTAGCCAATTTTAAGGCAGATCACTTATTATTAAACAGATTACCATATTCCTATTGATGAACCTATATTAAAAAGTACTTGAATAATGTATTATTACTGATTTTTGAAGGATTTATATTCAGTTATGGCTGAAAAAATTATTATTAGTCACCATATTATCTACCCATTAACTCAAACTACAAAAGTCTTACGAGTTCAATAATTCATTCATTTTATACTTTATATCTGAAACCATTAAGACTGTTAGGGTTTAAGGGTAGTCACCAGCTGACATATACAATATTATGAAATTATGAAACATTATTCTTTTTTTACTATTATCAGGTTTCCAATTCCAGACTTGCGTCCCTTACATGACATGGACAGAGTCCCTTGGTGGCAGCGTAACCTTCGTAAAGATCTATTTATAGCAGAACTCAGTGAAGCAACATTGTCCACTACAATTAGCTCTACAGATCCTCAGGTCAAGTGGGAGCTGCAGTGTTTTGATGCTCATGGTAAGAGTATTAAAAACGTTTGACTTATAAAAATAAATTTTCTTTATATATATAAATTTAACAGACATTTTAAAGAGAAAAAGTTATTTCAAAAATAGTACATTTGTTATTTTTTTAATAAGTTATAAACACCACAAAATATAATTTATTAATCTGTTTATTATCAAGAACAGAAGAAAGATTAGAATGACTGTAATGGTATTTATTATTAACTTATAACTTATATAACATGTAATGCAGTATTTTATAAGTTTTGTAGTTTAAAAGTATTAATATTAATAATCAGTAGAGCTTTTGCTGCTAAGTTTATGGACATGTAGCTAAAAAGTACATTAAGACTAGGTTTTTAACTAATGTTATGTTGGAGTTGAAATAAAATTGTCACAAAACAAGCTGTTTATAAAAGTAAAATTGAATTTAAAATTTGAAGTTTTTGTACTTATGGGCACTCATTTATAGCTAAAAACACTTAAAAACACTTTTTGGTGAAACACTGATTACAATTTCAAATATCTGATGTCACCCTTACAAGTCAAGTATAGTAGACAGTTTTAACTTTATACACAAATTGAAAAGGTATAGAAAGGCTAAAGCATTTCTTAAAGAATCTTCTATTCATGGTGTTGTTTTTTCCTTTGTACTTCATTTTATTGAAAAGTAAAACTATATTGGGTGATTTATTTTTCTTTCTGTATGCTAATTGTTCATTCCACATTTGGCTCAGATAGTAACTGCAATTTTTATTGATTTACAAAAAATAAATGAATAGTAATACAATACTCAGCTACTTATTAGAAAAACTTTTAAAACCTCATACTTTTATTGAAATTATTTTTCCTCCTCCTCTATAAGACTTAAAGATTAATAAACAGTAGTCGTCCCCAAAATAGAAAATACATGCAACTTATTTCTAAACATCTGTAACATTCACTAAAAGGCCCGGCATGGCCAAGTGGTTAGGACACTCGACACGCAATCTGAGTGTCGCAGGGTACGAATCCCTGTCCCGCCAAACATGCTTGCCTTTTCAGTTATTGGGGCATTATAATGTGATGGTCAATCCCACTATTCATTGGTA
>NW_013669619.1:5427-6886 GCF_000517525.1 Limulus polyphemus
CTATTCATTGGTAAAAGAGTAGCCCAAGAGTTGGCGGTGGGTTGTGATGACTAGCTACATTCTCTCTAGTCTTACACTGCAAAATTAGGGATGGCTAGCACAGATAGCCCTCGTGTCAAATTCAAAACAAACCAAACCAAACCACTTCACTAAACATCTCTCATGGCAAATAATGAAGTTCCTGGTCATATGGAAATGGACTTGGTCATGCTGACTGTTGGTAAAACTAGTGGTGGTCAATACACTAAAGCTGTTTACCCCTACCCCAGGATTCAAACTGTGGATGTGAAATTTTTGTGTCTAATTCTTGCAACAAAAACCTTGATTATGAAAAATATGGATGAGTTTATGAACTCCATCCACAAAATCTTATAATGATGAGCAACTTCTGTTGTATCTAGTAAGTTGTGAGTAATAAACATCGTGATATAACTTGTTTAAAATTTTCATAGTTTGGAGTGGAAAGTTTATAACTTCGAAATTAAAAATGTCTGTTTTACTTGAAGACTTTAAAGTTGAATGCACGATTAATGATGGTGATATCTAAATCTAAACACTGTTCTTTATTTGAAGTGGAAGAACTCTTTTTTTCTAGAGTGAGCTCTAGTGGATACATTTGTAAGACCGTATTGAAAATGTTTATAATTTGATATTAGAATATCATCTAAATATAGATATATATCTGCAAATTTGACCACTGTGTAAAGCTTTACTGTAGTCTGTCTTAATAAGATTTGTAATGTATGAAAATTCTAGTTTAAATAATTACAGATTAGCAAATTACAGGCTAAAGCTACCTCCCATTGGAATTCCCTGTATCTGTTTGAAGACATATTGACCAAATTGCATAAATGTATTATCAAGTAAAAAATTAATGGCTTGTAATAATACATTTAATGTGTAGCTGTTGTAATTTTTGTGAGCAAGATTGTTGTGGAAAGTTCTGTGTTTAGTGATGGAGAGAAGTTATTTACTTGAATTGTTGAAAGATCACGTAATTATTGGTGAAAGAATTTTTAATTTTATCAGTGGGAAGACTTGTGTAAAGATTACTGAAATCAAATGTTTCTACTGTTATAGTTTCAAATCCTTGAATTGCCAATAATTATACACATATTAATATTTGTTCTTTCAGTTATAACATTGTTTTTGTTTTACTCAAATTTATACCAGAATCTGATAAAGCTGAAATGATTAATGATTAAATTAGTTTTAAATGTTTATAAACTTTGTTAACTGAAGGTTTTAAGGTATTCAAAGTAAACTCTAGTTCTTTACATAGAGTTATAAAACTTTTTACAAATCAAAATACAATTGTTAGCTGCTTTATCTGAAGGAGAGATGATGTATCTCATGTATAAATAATCTAATTAAAAACCCTTAGGTGTGAAAAAAAAGTGCGACCAAAAAGGATTGAGCATGCAACTCAAAGGAATGAAATCAAAATTGGTAGTCAAAC
>NW_013669619.1:6907-8531 GCF_000517525.1 Limulus polyphemus
ACTTGGGGCATGATGATGGGGAAAAACAAAATACGTGGCCTAGCTAACTAATGAATAAATATTTGCTGTATGTAAATTTTTGCGTAAGATCAAGAACACTTTGGGTACTTAAATATTTGAATTTTTTTTTCCAAAAGCTTTAATAAATTATTTCAAAATTTACTGATATTTGAATTGGAATATGCAAAAAGAAAAATGTTTCTATCTTAAGAACTTAAAATGATTCTACTGATTAAACTAAATATAGTACCCTATGGTTTTCACACAGTAAAAAATAAATGCCGAACAGTTTCATGTTTTTCATTACAAATGCAACATAACACAGTGTCATGTTTGTTCATATGCAAAGCAGTCAATGTGTATTTTTCTCAGAAAAGTTAAAATGAGTGTAATATTTGCTTATGTCAAAATTATTTATAAATGTAGGGTCTGTAAGCTCTGTCTTAGTTCAAGACACTTGCCATTTTTATTACTTAGTAAACGTGGTCTTAAATACTTTTCTTTTCTTTCTACTACTATAAGGGATGGCATACATATTATGCATATAGCTTGATGTACGTGAACACACTTCTTATTGAATGTGTGCATCCTATAAAACAGTGTGCAATTTCCCAAAATTTTGAGAATCCCACACAAATCTTTGTCTAGTGGGTGAGGTGCATAAAGGTTGAATGTGGATGTTCTGTAATGCATCTGATGTAAAGAACCTGCAACATTAGTTCTGTCCAGCACTGCAGAGGGTAGTTGATTCAATGTAGAAACACTTTTTAGTTTCGGATATAATAGAATTTTAATTTTTCCACTATTTAAAATATTAAGTATTTCATCTGATGGCTGTGACTTTCAGATAGACTGGCATTTCAATTTCAGCAGACTGGATGCCTAGTGTTTTTCCACTTGTCTTGGCACATTGCTCGAACATTGATATCTTAGTGCTTGTTTGAAAAGACCAAGTACATGGAAGACCATTATTAATACATCTAATGACTTCTCTGGAATGTCTGATTAGATAATAGTTCAAATCTCTACCTTCTTTCAATTACTCTAAAATAATTTAATGGTGAATTAGAGGTGTGTCTTGGAGTTCTGTATCGGGGCAGTTTTATATCTGTAGTTGCATTACTGTAAAGACATGGAGTTTTTTCATTAAATATTGGCTTCAGCATGATCTTGTGATAGAATTTGGAGTAAACCTTAACCTTAACTGGCACCTCCTTCAGTCTTCCTTTATCAAATCAGCCACAGCATATTTTATAGTGCTTTTCTCTAGCTGTATGATAGAAAATCTGAGTTTATTGTAGTTATTTGAATACATCTATGCCTTATGACAAACAACATCCACTTTACAAACCACTAAGTGGATGTCTGACATCTTTTAAACATTGTTCTTCCTTTTTGCAATGTGCCCTCAAAGCAGCTATAAGTTTTTCTCTGTGAACTGTTTTTTTTTTAAATCCAAGATCTTTTTTTTAATATTTTATTTACAATATTTCCTCATTCAGCATGGGCTTGGCACCTGGAACTGACCTCGTAACTATTTTGTTCTTGTTATAGTTTTCATGCTATAACTTTTAAATTAGTAAACGAATGTTAACAAAATATGGCAGATGATCAGTCAACATTA
>NW_013669619.1:9456-13972 GCF_000517525.1 Limulus polyphemus
TTTAGGACTTTTGTACTTGGTTGCTGCTTTACATAGGTTGCTAAGCCTTTAAAAATATTGTATGTGGAGTATATGAAACAAAATAATTTTTTTAGGTTTTATATATACATTTGGATAACTAAAAAATCATACATTACTACATCAGTACCATATAATTCAGTATAATTTATCAAGCTTAGTAACTAAGATGTGTTTTAGTCTAAAAAAATATGAAATTTCTAGCAGATTAAAGACACACCCTATCTTGTTGAATATTGGTTCCAAAAAAGGAATGGTGCCAAGTATGTTAAAATGGCTGAGAAAGCCACTAGGGGGACATTCTGAGCTTCCAATTGGTTATTCATGTCATATATATATAAATAAGTGTATATAAGGGAGCGTTTCCAAAAATATAAAGAGGTGGGTGGGATGCCAATGTGTTTGATATATTACATGAGCAATATCTTAGCAAATTGAAAAGATAAGAGTCTTTTATTTTATATTCTAGCTTGTCAGTATTGGTAATTTGAGTTTCAAATTCATTCGAAGCTATAGACTTAGTATTTTGACTTCACAAACATCTAAATTGAACCAGTGCTGCATTCAACATACACACAAAAATTGATGTTTATCTGCGTTTTTTTTAATATTTGCTTTTAAATTAAGAAATTGAGTAATATATAGTACTAAAATTTGAATTATAATCTACAGTTTGGTACCAAACTTATTGACATAAATTCATGAAATAGTAGTTCAATAAGATTTTGAATGCGAGTCAACAAATGAGATGACATGGCCTTTCACATGTGACCCATCTCGAAAGTGCTGTGGCATAACCCATTCTTCTGTTTTTGTGTCACGATACATTGTTGCAGTTCTATAATGTGATGCAGAAGAATCATAAAATTATTAAAACAATATGAAAAATAGCAACCATGGTGTTTCAGTGTTACCATAATATTCTGATAGCCCTCTGAACTGTTGGCTAAAGAGAGTTATCACGTGCAAAGTTCTAGTATCAAGAGCAAAAACAGTCAGTTACACCTTACTCAACATAAATGAGTGAAACATGTGTTGAAAGGACTATTAAACTTGTTGAAAGTGGAGTATCCGATCTCTATGTGGTAGTTGCCATTGATGTTTCCTTTACAATTCATAGAGCCCAAGAATATGTGGAGATGGTAGGCCTAGAGTAACAACAGTAGTGTAGGATGAATATCTGACCATTACTACTATGCAGCATAGGTTTATCAATACTCAAAGCCTCCAGGAATAACTTCAGCAGGCATACAGAGTTGATGTTCTTGGAGAAACAAGTGGAAAGCATCTAGACATTGCTGGTTTACATGCCATAAGACTAGCCATATGCCCACCTTTGACTTTGAGAATGTGGATGTGTGAAATGGATAGTGGACGAGTAGACCTCTGTATTATATTTTATGTACCACAGTGATATGCTTATCACATTGAATATATTCTGTAGAATGCTACACAAAAAAAAACATGGCTGCATTTTAGAGATGGTCTAATCATGACATGAGCTAGCATTAGCTAGCACAGTTCTACTATTTAAACACCATGCAGAAACAAAGAGTGACCGACTACAAGCATAAATAGGAAATTCTCATGATAATGTGAAGCCAGTTGCAGATGCAGATGGCTCATCTTTCATCCTGATGACTTCTGTGAAAGAGGATACTGCGTGATGGTTGAATTGGAGTATCTTGAAACGAGGAATATCGTGTGTTCTCATCTAATGTAAACTCACTTTAACTCTTCTGTGACGTACTATGTTGACAACTGTGTATTTATAATTAATGCAATCATAAAACTTTAAGAAACTTCAGAATGCACTCACAGATGAATGGTAGCACTTTGATTAAACTGAAGCTATAGTCCACAGTTTATCAGATCTGTGTCAGTGGAAGTCATACACAGATTGAACTGAAACTAAAGCTATAATCCACAATATATCAGCTCTGTGTAAGGGGAATTCATACACAGATTGAACTGAAGCTATGATCAATGATATATCAGATCTGTGTAATACACAGATTAAAGAACCGTTGCAACTTAACAGTATTTTTTAAAAGTGTATGAATGATGTCAGTGTTGCACACTACAAATATCACACGTTCATAATGTGTATGTGTTTGAGTATGCTGTATGATCTGGAACTTCATTGCTTGTTGTAAAGAATGTTTAGTGAAACATTAACGGTTCTCAAAAAAAAAGGTGCGTGTCCTTTTCATTATTGGGAGAATTATTATGTCTCAATGCTTAAGTTTTGTGGAAGAGTGTCATTTCTATTAGTTCATCAAAACAAGCTATTCAAATATTATTGCTTCATTTATTTTGCAATAACTAAATAGAGTAGGTATATTCATAATGTCTACTTGGTACATATATTTTGAAATGCTTTTCATGTTATTTACAGGTATATTATAGCTTGTAATACATCGTGATAATAATTATAAAATATGGTACAAGTAAAGCCACTTTATAGTGTGTTACTAAAACATATTTGCTCGAAGGTCTTTTTCAGGAAAATCCAACAGAGCCTCCCATTTCCTTCCTCAGGGTTAGTGCAGAATCAGGTGAAGGAAGTGTCAGAGACGATGGATTTGATTGGCCAAGGTATTTATACATCCATAAATTTACAAAAAAATAATAACTTGTTTTACTATGCTTGTATGCATGACCCATGTAACTGTTGGCTTGAAAGTCAGTTTTTTTACAAATACCATAGTTAAGTAAAATCATGTGCTAGGCCACTTTGTTGGAAGAAATGGTGTCATAAACAATAGTCTAAAGTATTGTAAAACTATTGTAAAGTTTTATCTCATGCTATTTTATACATAGAATATACCAGTTTGTGTACATGTGTTAAAAAAAAGATGTAACTTCTCTTTACCTTGGACTGAGGACAAAATATGATGATGGCCTTGAGTTACGAAACTTGAGATTTTGTAAACAGAGACAAAAGTCCAGCTTAATCTCAAAGCACCTTGGAACAATTTAGTGTAACTATGTAAGAAAGGAAAGACTAAAAGTAGATTATGAGAAATAAAATAATTCCATGCTTCAGATGTGCAATATTTACAATTTGTTAGCTTCAGAAACTTGAAGATTGTAAAACAGACTTGTGAATAATTGAATTTTACAGCTCTCATTATCAATAACTTCAAGCTTTCACAGTTTTGAAACCATTTAAGCTAAAAATAAGCCTTATATGAATGCAAAGTTACTAGATTTATGGATTAGTTTTGTCCTCTGATAACAAGCATTTGGGTAAGAACAGTTATGAATTGTTATATGTTAGTTCTCTGATGAGTTGTATTTGCACAGGTAGGAAATTTAATGTTTTCAGTCATCTCAGTATGAATTACAATGGGGGATAAAGATAGAAAATTAGGGCTAGAAGTTTCTTTTTTTTTAATTACTTCACCAGAACAAATATTAATAAAACTTGTATCAAAAGAAAATTCAAAATCTCCACATTTTCAGTTATAATTTTATTTTGGAGGTATTTTGAGGGGATAAATCACACAATTTTTCAAAACTTGGTATTTCAAAACATTTTGTTCCTGTAATAACCCAAGATAATGGGTAGGATAGGGTTAATACTTTTATAACAAGGCAGGTGTTAGGCTATTTATCAGAATTTAGTTTAAAATAACAAGGAAAATCCTCGTAGGGAAACTTCATTTTATATGTATTATAGTGATTATAAACACACACATACACTGGATTATGTAGTTTATTTTTTAACTAATGGTGTTAAGTTAAAATAATTACATTCCAGGACTTTCAGTAAAAGATACATTTTTAGAAACATTTCATATTTCAAGAATCAAGAATTCGTAAGTGATTTCACCTAAGTATAAAAAAACAGGAAACCAAATCATAAAAATTATTATTATTATTCTTCAATTCAAGAACCAAGTGTTAAACTATTCAATCTATAAGCCAAATTGAAAATAAAATATTGATCTTGAAATTTAAAATACCCTCTTTCTTTGTAATATGTTTCATAAAATAGTTTAAGTTTTAATCATGAAACTGTTCTAAATGTTTATTTCAATTTCAGGTTTAGTAATTTCAGTGATCTTGTTTTAATATATAGGCTTGTGATTAAGGTTAGTCCCCTCCAGTCTGTGTCCGTACTAGAGACAGAAGTCCTTTCTGACAAGGAAGAACCATACAACAGCAACTCCTTTGACTCTTTCATCTGTCAAGTGGATGTGGCAGAACCATCTCCTTTTGCTTCACGACAGGTTGTTTATGAGACAAATCATTACGATCATGGAGAAAACAAAGAAAAGCAAAGACAAGAGTCAGGGTCTGAGACTGATCAGGTTGGTGAATGTTTATGTTGATTAAACAGATTAGTGTTGTTTTTTCTCAACAGTGTGTTATGTTCTATATAACATAATAATATAGACTTAGTATTTTCACTTCACAAACATCTAGTTTGAACCAGTGCTGCATTCAACATTCCACGTGACATCCAAAAATTGATGTTTATCTGTGTTTT
>NW_013669619.1:14236-19967 GCF_000517525.1 Limulus polyphemus
ATTTTGAATGAGAGTCAACAAACGAGATGACATGGCCTTTCATCCGTGACCCGTCTCGAAAGGGTTAATGCACAAGCTTTCGGCTCAATTACCTAAGTTGAGACATTTAGTAAACAACAGGATACAAATATGAGTACTCACGTTAAAAGCCTGAAGAGTTAACGTATTTTATGTGATTATAATGTTTCATTTGTCTTCTTGATATAAAGGGTGTGCTGCCCAAAATTTAGCTGGAAAGTCATGTGTTAGCATTCCTCTTTATTTTCAATAGGTTATTATGCCTGCAGACAAAACCCAGCTTGCTGATTTTGTTGAGAAGACTTTGAATAATACTCAGATTTCTCTTGAATTCTCACTTCCGACCATCAGCCTTTTCTTTCCCAGCAAACATTTCTATGAAGTGTTGTATAACAGGTAAAGACTTTAATTTTTTTAAAGATAGCAGTTAAAATTAACTGAAGTTCTGGATTATTGTACATCAAAAAATCATCTCTCTGAATTTTATTCTTTACCTTCTTGTCATTTTGTACTCAGTTTTATGCTGTTGAGATTTTATTAATGACTTTAACCATAAGCTTTATTTATAAATGTTTAATAAATAGATATAAGGAAATGGAATCTTTGTTTCACGAAGTCTGCATTTGGGATTTTCAGAAAACATTTTTGTTTAATAACTGTGAAAGTTATGTCCGGTTAGATGGCTGATTATAATTGTTGGGTCAAGGAAATAAACTACAATTTTTATAGCTTAGAACTTTCTAAATTATAAAAGTGCCAATCTTTTAAATATCACTTATAACAATGTCTTAATATGAAAATTTAAATTTTTTGTGACAATGTACCATTAAAACTTTTGTGAATCAATGCTGTTTCAGATGATATATTGTTTAAATACATATATAATTTGGTATTCAGTTTATTCTTTTGCTTGACATCATACAGAAAATATCTTGTTGAAAAACCCAGTTCTTTTGTGCAAGTTGCATGTGTATTCTTTACTTGTCCCTAGAAATATTATGTCTCATACCCATTCTATTAACCTATTAATTTCTGGCTGAAATGTAATTACTCTGTTTTAAAAGTAGAGTCCTTACAGTTAGTTCTAACTTTAAAGGTAGAAAGATAACTCTGCTTTCCTTCTTGATGTAAAAGAAAACTAGTTAACTTGTTCTATATTAAATAAATGAAAAAATCACACAGTGACAAAAACTGTCTCAGTGAAGAGATATAAACATCTTTCCTCATTAAAAGCTGAATTCAAATTGAACAAATTTAGTCAAACTCACATTAGCTCAAAGCTCTGGACCTCACTATTGACTTCAACATCTCCCCCAACCAAACATGGCTAGTGATTCAAGATGAACAGTTTTAGTCTACAACTTTTGTCCTATTGGACTATGTGTTAAAAAACTGAACAACAGGATAGCGTGCAAAGCACTTGTAACTATTCTGAGATTTAATTTAATTCCGTTCACGAAGCAAATATCAAAAGAAGGGTATTCAAAATTGTTAATTCTACAAGAAACTAATAGCTAACTTTTTAAAATAGCTGCTCAATGTGTTATAAAAAATTTAAAGTCTTTAAACATAAAATTTTAATTAGTCAATATGGAGACATCAATTGACCCTCTTAGAACAAATATTATATAATCTATTTAATTTTGTAAATAAAGATTTTAAAAAATATTTCAATTTAATTGTTTGAATGTTTGTAGCCATCTGAACTGAATATTGTATATTTTCGTTTTCTTACTACCATGGCTTATATTCTCATCTACCAACAAATAATGTAAAATTAGTTATCTTTGAAGCTTCTGGAGATAGTATAGGCTGATCTACGATATTTTATTTGTTAAATTCATTCAGGTTAAAAAAATACATCATACTCGTGCTAAAAACTGTCTAAAGGTGAGGTATTAAGCTTTAAAACATCTAAAAAACTTGATAATTATTACATACGTTATTGGTTTACCTTTACCAGTTTTAAAGAAGTAATCTGATAATGCCACACTTGAAACTTGAATATTGGGTTTAGAAATAATTCCCAACTGGACTTTGATAGATAGTTTAGGCTAAGTATTTATATTGAATTGACTGTGAAATGGGCAGCAACTGCTTATTAGAAGAGCGCTTATAAAAATGTGGTAACTATACAATCTACTTATGCAACTCAAGTGTAGAAGATGACGTTTCAAAAGTCTGCCTTTCGTCTTCAGGTGTTTCGCTAATAGGCAGTTGCTGCCCATTTCAAAGTCAACTCGGTTCACAACTAATCAAAGGTCTGGAAATTTTGCCATAGTTTCTGAATTTGATTTTCTTGTTACTGATACTGTATTTGTTTTATATTATTTCCCTTTGAAAGCTATAGGAACATTTTCCTACAACAATTCAAGTAAGGATATTTAGGGTTAGCAAGTAGCAGACCCAATGAGTTTCACATTGGTGTTAAATCATTATAACTCATATAATATTTATGCATTTTAATGGGGTTATGTAATTGCTTCAGTGGGCAAAGAACATACCTAACAAAAATAACAAAGATAAATATGTTAATGAATCTATAACAAATTGATTGGATATATAAAATGGAACTTCTGATCAACAATAATAGAATATTTCCACTTACAGTTTTGGTATTGTTTACAGTTTTATCAGTTCTTTATGTTAATGATTGTAAATATAAGTTTCCTTAGATTTTATATGGTGTTATTTGATTGAAAATAGAAAGTCTGTAGTTTTATTGAAACCAAAGATTCATTAGATGCATTTACAAGGTTGCAGACACGCAGTAAAAAAAATTAAAGTTTTTTGATTGTTTTGTTTTTAATAAAATAACATTTCAAACAAAATGTGTAAGATTTCAGAGCTAAAAGTTCCTACAACTACAAAATATAATAAATGCTTTTATTTTACACAGAAATTATATGATTTTTTTAGAAAGTTTGTGTTAAATTTCATGATATTTGATTCAGTAATTTGTGCAGAGTGAATTCAATAGACCTGCTCCCAACTGGATTAGTTAACTACTGTGAAATCTGGCTTTTTCTTAATTAGGAGAACAGCTAATTACCTATCCTGTTAACTAATGCAGATTTGTGTATCATATGGTGTGGAATGGCTGGTGGTTAGGGTACTTGATTTGCAACAGGATGTGCTCATTCTTTCAACTGTGGGAGCATTGTAATGTGATGGTCAGTCCTACTATTTATTGGTAAAGAGTAGTCCTAGAGGTGGGTGTTGACTAGTTGCTTTCCCTCTAGTCTATCACTTAAAAATTTGGGACAGCTAACACAGATAGCCCTCGAGTTGCTTTTGTGTGAAACTCAACAAACGAACAAACAAACAAACTTAAAAACTGGTTCAACAATCTAATATCATGGTACCTCTTTACATTTATTGATCATGTATTTGAATCTAAATACAAGAAGGTGAATGCCCCTCCAACTTTTTTCTTAACACACTTTACATTAAACTTAATGACTTTGAAACATCTGTGTCATTCATGTGTCACTGCACTACATATGAATATTGTTACAATAGTTAAAAAGTATAAACTCATATCTTCAACTGAACTTTCATTTCCCAGCTGAATACTACCTTAAGATAATATTCTACATAATAATCAAAGAAAGGTCTGTAAAATGTTACTTTCAGACAGGTAAAGTTTATTCTTCTTTGAATGTTCAGAAAGTTTTAGGTCTCATTACAGAATGTTTTATGTGTGTTTAACATAGCCTTCAGAAACTAAACATTCCTACAAATACTAAATGTAATAAATGCTTTTTTTTTTACACAGAAACTACATAATTCTTAGAAAGTTTGTGTTGAACTTTGGGAAGTTTGATTCAGTAATTTATGTAACCCACATTATGTAAAACGCTAACATTTTACAAAAAAGTAAGGTTATCGTTCTTCAGTTTTCTGAGGGCAAAAAAGACAAGCCTAGACATAAGTACAAAATTTAGTGTTTCCTCTTTATATTTTTTATTTATTGTTATAAAAATAACTAAAATGTAAAAATTAGTCACTTTTTAGTTAAAAATTATTTTTTTATTACTGGTAGATTTAGCACTGACCTACTTCTTTGGGAACCAGTGGCGTCTCAGTCTGTTTGTCCCTCTGAACTTAACATGGGCCAGCCTCAGTTCATCACCACAGATCTGACCACTCAACTAGCTAGGGATAATGGTGGAGGATTGCAGACCTTCTCTATGTGCAAATCAGCTTTACACTATGGTAGGTTTAGTTTTGTTGATTGTCAACTGTTGAATACAGCACAAGGAAGCTAACCCTGTAATAAGATAAGTACACATTTCCTCTCTCTGTTAGTATAATGTAGTAAGTTAATAATAAACGTTTGTTATACTGTATTTTAAAGTATTAATATTGGGATGCATTTTCTGCTTTCATGTTAGTACTTTTAAGATGGAATCAGCTTGTAAAAGTTGGTTTTCTAGGAGGGTTCATGAAATGAAATAACTTATTTCAATACATGTAACTGACTTTGTGTGTTATGGTTTCTCAGACAAAATGCCATCGTGATACAAATTGTGTTTGTTCTTTCTGCCAATAGATGGCTCAATAGTAGGTATGAGGGCTTATAACACTAAAATTCAGGTTTTGATACTCATGGTGGGTACAGCATAGATAGCCCATTTATGTAACTTTGTACTTAACCATATGTGCATGGATGGGCCAATGTGTGCATTTCACAATCTTAACACACAGTTTCATTCAAAATTTAATTTTAAAATGTTATTATCAATGTATGTCAATAAACTTGCCATCAAAATGTAGTTTGTAATTAAGTTTTAGTTTTAATTTATCAGTGTCAAAAGAAAATACTTAAGTAAATTCTCAGTATTCACTTCTCTGTATTGGGTGACACTTCTTTGCTCGGATTTGTCCATTTTAGGGTTTCTTTCTACCACTTCTAAGTTTGACACAAATTACAAAGCCATAATATAAGTTTCTAGTCTTTACGCTTCTTGTGTTATTTAGATATAAACAAGAAAGTGAAACCTACATACCACATTCTATCTTTCAAAAAATGTCAGTAGTTCTCTCTAACCTCAGTGTCATTGTTTGCTATTGTGGAAATTGGCTTGACCAGCTAAAGGAATTTTATTAACCCATTTATAGCTAAGTTATAAAGTCAGTTCAGGGCCATACCAAGGGTAGTGGGAGCAATGTGCTTGCACAGAATACCAATCCATAGGGAGGGGGGGTGCAATTTTGCATATTTGAAGGTAAGGTAAGTGCATGTTTTATAAGATTTATTTTAGGAGGGTACTGCGAACGATTGGTATGGCCCTGAACCAGTTAAATTATAGTAGTTTTAGGACATTATACTTACTGTGCATGATAATATTATGTTTTCTAACTTGCATATTTCAAATAAATAAAAAACATTTTAACAAAACGTGAAGTTACATCTCTTAAGCTTCTGAGGGCATAAAGACAAGCCCTGAAATAACTATAAAATTTCTTGTTTCCTATGTATATTTTTTAGTTGTTGTTATAAAAATGCACACCAGTTGTCTTCCATGATGTGATTCAATTCTTTTTTTATTGTAACTTGAACAAGCTCTCTCTCTGGGTGATTTAATGCTTTGTTATAACATATAACAACGTTTTGGGACAACATGGGACCTATTGGTCCATCTCGGCTGTTTCATCCTTTAAACTAAATTAAAATATTATTTTTTTTAAATCTTAAAGCCAGCCCTTA
>NW_013669619.1:19977-20759 GCF_000517525.1 Limulus polyphemus
CCCAACTACCCTGTTAGAAAAATGAAACTGTCTCAACTGAAGATAATTTCTACCTTGCCAAAATTTATATTTGTGTCCCCTAGTCCTACTATTCTCACTGTTAAATATGAAAAATGATGATGCATCAACACTTTCAATTACCTTTATAATCTTAAACACCTCAATCAGATCCCTCTAACTCTTCTTTTTTCAAAAGAAAACAATTTGAGAGATTTCATGTTCTCCTCATATGCTAACCCCTCCATCCCAGGCACCATTCTAGTAACCCATCTCTGAACCCTTTCTAACATTTCAATGTCTTTCCTAAAGTAAGGAGCCCAAAACTGAACACAATATTCCAAATGCGGCCTAACCTGTACAAGGAAATTATAACCTCATTAGACTTGTATTCAGTATTTCTGTAGATACAACCTAAAATCCTATTTGCCTTACCACTAGCAATAGCACACTGCTTGGATGGCTTTGGAAACTGACCAACTATTACACCAAGATCATTTTCCTTCATAACACTGTTAAGGTTATTCCCATCCAAATTATACTTATAATTCAATAATTCAAATTATGATAACCCACATGCAATATCTTGCATTTATTATAATTAAAACCCATCTGCCATTTATTTGCCCAACTCACTAAATGATCTAAATCCTTTTGTTAAATCAGCAGCATCCTCTTCACAGCTAGCAACACCCAAGACCTTAATATCATCTGCAAATTTAAGTAATTTATTAACTATTCCTTCATCTATGTCATGGATGTAAATCAAAAAGAGCAAAAGGTCC
>NW_013669619.1:21556-24413 GCF_000517525.1 Limulus polyphemus
AGTGTTGCTGTTTTTCTAGATGTAGTAATAGTACATTGGCTAAACTTGGTTTCAACTCCTCAGTTACTTTTAGTCTTTCAGTATATTGATTTTAATATACAATATCGTTGCATTAATTCAATTAGATTAATAAATAGTTATTGTTTTTAGAAAACATAATTAATGTATGTTATATTATGTATACTTTTTAACATGTTGTGATTATTGCAGGATTTTCTAGTTTATAATTTCTAATATTTAAATTATTGATTCTGAGAGGGCATGGTTATGCTCTTTGTCAACAGAGAATTCCAATTTTGCTGTATTATTAAAGTAAAAAAATAAGAGCATAAAAAATATTAACTTAGTTTCTGTTTTGTGTTTTTTTAAGATTCTAGTTCTGACTCCGAGGAAGGTACTGGAATGTATTACTCAGTGTACGAGCACAGGCAACGACAAAAACGCAAACAGTTAAAGGAACAAAATTCCAAACAGAGAGGTCAAAGCTACCTGTGTCTTTCACTGAATGTGAATAAAGGCCTTATCTCTTTTCATTCACCTTTGAGGGTATGTTGTTATAATTATAGAAACTTAGATCCAAGAGTTTTGTTTGAAATTGACATATATGATCATGCATTTTAATTTTTTCTTTACATTTTTAAGTTAAAAATGTTGAAATGTTTTCACTTTATTTTTTGTTCTTTCATTTTGTATTCTTTTTAGGCTACTTCATCATTTTTATGTACTTTTTAGCTATCTGTTTAGTCTAGTGGATTATGTACTTGAAGAGCTAACACTTCACTCTAATGCTGTAGGATACCAGTCATAATGTTGTTCCTGGTCAGCAGGGAGAGTTTCAGCTCCATTCAGAAGATGCTATGTTATTTGTTGTATCTCGTTACCTTGGAGACCCAGATGTAGGTTACTTGTGTGTACAGTCCAACAAAGCAACCTTGTTTCATAAAGGTAACGTGACACAATTGTGTACTGTAAAAATGATGTGGTAAAGAAAGTTATTGTTGCCAGTTGATACTACTGAAATGTACAGAATTTTTCCTAAAAAATTCCAGATTTGTTCAAAATCATTTGTTAGACTTTTTATTACCAGTTATTTAATATAATCATCAATGAGTACTTTCTTCTGTTAGTGATACTTTGCTTTGTTGATTGTTATTTATTGTCACTTTAATGAAAATGATGAATCACACACACACACATTTTTCATAGATGATATCCACTGGAATTTGTGCAGGTGATAAAAGCAGCCTTCATGTACCTGAAGTGATGTTTTATCACTGCAAAACTGGGAAAGAATTATTTAGCATGATTTTAAATTCAGTTTATTTTGAAATTATTATTCTGTACCTTCCAGTAAGTTGTCGTTTGGTTATTAATTTCAGGAATATCATAAAACAAACTGGTGGTCTAGGTAGTGGCAACATGAAATTAAACTTAACATTTTTAGATTTCTAAAGGGCATTTTTTTATTGTCTAGTTTACAGAAGTTAAACTTGTACGTATTACATATCAAGTGACTACACAATGCATTACCAACTGGTTGAATGTTTAAGTTTGTTTTGGAACACACTTATACAACACTTACATATTTATTTATGGCAGGAATGTTACCAACCAGCTCTGAACGTGGGAAGTTGAAACCTGCACAGTTAGTGATTCCCTCACACCTCTACTCTACAGTGTATCGTTCAGAACCAGGTGTGCTTATGTCACAGAACAGTGTTGTTGGTGTTGGCGGGGATAGCTTGGACATGATGACTTTATCAATAGGAATTAACTTAGATGAAGCTCAGGCCATAAAAGTAGGTCAAAAGTATAACGATATTGGATAGACCAGTTATGGAGTGTCATAGATATAGTGTAGTATATTTTTAAATTCATATAGATAGATTTAGAAAACACATCCTGTTTTTTTTTTGTTTCACAGGCATCATTGATTTATTGGGGAATTGTTACAGAACTAAAGAAAAAACAATTTTCTACTCAACATGCACCTCTCTTGGTCATTACAAGAAAAATGAATCATAAAAGTTTGGATTTCATCTGTTTACCTGCATAATGTTACTTTAAAGACTTTACTCTATATAAAACATAGATATTAATCTCACCATGTATAAAAAAACTTCTAATTAACGTGTTTATTGTAATAATAATGATTGCTGTGGTCAGCATAATATTTGCTTAACTTAAAAATCAAAGAAACATCTGCAGCACAAGGTTATTGGTTTCTTTCCATTGATAAAAAGGTTTTATTTGCTTAAACCTCCATAACCTTACGAAATAATGATTGTACACCAATTAATTTTTTTTATTATAGTTATTATATAACCCTTAAATTACTAACATTTTAACAACACCTATACCTATAGATAAACCTAATATGTAAAATATCACTATAAATATTTGAAAGAGTGGTATGCTTAATGTTATCTTTTGTCTCATTTTGTTGCCTCGTCATGTTTAGTACTCTAAGAAATATCATACTCTTCAGCTTCAATATTATACACAAATAAAACATTGAATATCTTTATAAATATGCACTACCGGCACTTGTGTTTAAAATTTTTTGAATCATAACAAATAATTAAAAACAATGTTTTATATTTACACAATAAAAACGTATGGCTTCCACTTTAAAATATCTCTCTACAAGTGCATGTTTCTACGTGATCTACGTCATCCTCAGGAGTAACTTACAAGACTATTTTATACTTTTCCCCTTGTCACATTACTTCATTGTTATTTACAAATTTCCCCAAAAAATAATAATAATTATTATAATGTATCTCACCATATATCAATGTATTGAATTGCTGGTCCATCTTCTCTATTTAATACTTGTTTTTGTTTTTTAGATTTC
>NW_013669619.1:25413-35307 GCF_000517525.1 Limulus polyphemus
ACATTTCTGTTTTATTATTTCTTATGTAACTTTTGTGTTCTTGTAATCTGTATTTTAAATTTCTTTTAGTTTGACCAATATAAACACTACCACATTCAAGTTCTATCTTATATATACCTCTCTTATCTGTTAATTCTATTCTGTCTTTATCAATTCCATATCATATCTTTTATCTTATTTATTGGTTTGAAGATAGGGTAAAAATTCTGATACTTTTCAATACTTTATATAATTGACTTGTTAAACCTGGAACATAAGGTAAACTTGCAGTTTCTTTTTTGTTTTTTTCATAAGCAGATTTTAATGTGGTATTTTTAATTGAATTTGTATTTTTGTTAAACTTCTCAAATGCTTCGTCTGCTATATTTGGATCCAATCCTCTATCATTAGCTATATACTTAATTAATAACAATTCGTTATTTAAATCTTCCTGTATTGAACATATTTTTATAGCTCTATAAACATATGTATAAAATGCTGATATTTTTGGGGTTTTTATATGACATGATTCTTTGTGTGGCGGCATAACAACAGCAAAAGGTTTTCTATAAACTGATGTTTCTAAGTTACCTTCTTTCTTCCTAACTAATACGTCTAAGAAATTAATGCTATTATTATTATTATCTTCAATTTCAATGAAGTAATGGGACAAGGGGGAAAGTATAAAATAGTCTTGTAAGTTACTCCTGAGGATGACGTAGATCACAGATCACGTCGAAACATGTACTTGTAGAGAGAGATTTTAAAGTGGAAGTCGTACGGCTTCAATAAAGTTTTTATTGTGTAAATATAAAACGTTGTTTTTAATTATTTATTATGATTTAAAAAAATTGAATATCTTGTCCAAAATTGTAACTATGATGTAAACTTTTAATATTTGTAAAAGTTTATTTTTTTGTTGCTAGCTTTTGCTATGCATGGATATACAAGGTCCAGTTTTTTGTTTGAGATTGCATCTGAGCTGTGTAATATCTCAGTTAGCTTTTGTTAAGCCTTTTTTTTCACCTTCTAAAGAAAATTTGTACAGCAAAACCTGAATACCTGACAAAGTTTATATTAATTTAAGGTGCAATACAGTCGTGTCCTTCTATAGAAGGTTTTTTCTGAAGAAGAATTATATATTTTTTTATTTATATACAAATATTAATATCCCATAATGATAAAAAATTTGTGCTTTAGAAGGATTTTTTTTTCATGAAGAAAAATTTTATTTATTTATTTATATACAAAGATTAATATCTCATAATAATAAAAATTCCTTATAATTAAAAATGTGATTGAAGAGTATATGCAGATAATTATGGATTTGATTTCTGAGTATTACCCTAATTAGTATTGATTATTTAGTGATAGTTAATGAGACTTGTACAAGTTAAGTTTGAGTTTTAAAATAAGGATCACCAGACCAAATAATTGTAACACTCTAAAATCAAAGGGATGAATTATTTTAATTTTTATGTATTGTTTGTTATGAAGATTTATTTAAACTTTCTGAGATGTTATGTTGTATTATCTTAGACTTTGAAAGTGGCTTTGGGGATCCAAGGAGCTACATTACGTCACAGAATGACATCTACTCCAGAAAGTTGGCTGACTCAGTGCATTGACTTCTTTGATGTAGTTGACTACCCTGTTGCTGGTTATGTGCCTCCAACTATTGTTACAGAATTACATTTACATTTATGGAGCTGTGCTATTGATTACAGGTTAGGAATTATAAAATTATAAATGTAATCCTTATTCATTCACCATAGAGTTAGTACAGATCGTCTTGTACGGAAACTGGTTTTTCATAAAATCAAAATTATTTGTTAGGAAAAACAAAGTTGATGTAATAACTGAAACCTTGATATATAGGACATGGTTGGTTTTAGTTTGAATAGTTTTTGATATATAGGACATTGGTTGGTTTTAGTTTCAATAGTTTCTTGATATATATGACACTGGTTGGTTTGAGTTTGAATAGTACTTTGATATATAGGACATGGTTAGTTTTAGTTTGAATAGTACTTTGATATATAGGACATGGTTGGTTTGAGTTTGAATAGTTTTTGATATATAGGACATTGGTTGGTTTTAGTTTCAATAGTTTCTTGATATATAGGATACTGGTTGGTTTGAGTTTGAATAGTACTTTGATATATAGGACATTGGTTGGTTTTAGTTTCAATAGTTTCTTGATATATAGGATACTGGTTGGTTTGAGTTTGAATAGTACTTTGATATATAGGACATGGTTGGTTTGAGTTTGAATAGTACTTTGATATATATAGGACATGGTTGGTTTGAGTTTGAATAGTACTTTGATATATAGGACATGGTTGGTTTGAGTTTGAATAGTTTTTGATATATAGGACATTGGTTGGTTTTAGTTTCAATAGTTTCTTGATATATAGGACACTGGTTGGTTTGAGTTTGAATAGTACTTTGATATATAGGACATGGTTGGTTTGAGTTTGAATAGTACTTTTATATGTAGGACATGGTTGGTTTGAGTTTGAATAGTTTCTTGATATGAGGACATTGGTTGGTTTGAGTTTGAATAGTTTCTTGATATTGAAGACATTGGTTGGTTTTAGTTGGAATAGTTTCTTGATATTGAAGACATTGGTTGGTTTTGGTTTTTCATTAACAGTAAAACCGGAAAGTATGTTTCATTTGTTTCTTATTTTTGCAAAAATACAGATCACTAAAAACTTGTCTTAAAACTTCTTCGATGGCAACGCTGCCAAGAACTTCTAAATCTTACTAATTTGATAATACACTGCTTATAAACTACTATAATCATATTGATAGTGTCTTGTTACATATTGTTGATATAGCTACTGAAACTCTTACTTTCTTGTGAACTAGCGAGTTGTATGTGTGTCAGATTAGTCATGACAGTTAATGGTGTTTGTAGCTATGTATGTGAGTAGTCATGACACTTAATGGTGTTTGTAGCTATGTATGTGAGTAGTCATGACAATTAATGGTGTTTGTAGCTATGTGTGAGTAGTCATGACAATTAATGGTGTTTGTAGCTATGTATGTGAGTAGTCATGACAATTAATGGTGTTCATCTCTTTGTGAAGTTTAAGCTCAGAAAGATGCTCTGGTTTCTTCAGGTGGTTTTGTTCAGTGATAAAGTTTAATTGTGAACAAACCTTCTTTGAAATTTTGTCACTTGGAATATTCCAAGGTAAAGATAAGTTTCAGTCTGTGCTTTTCCTTAATTTATAACAATGTCATTTATTACTACATTGTCTTTAGTGTGATGTGTAGAAATTTGTGAGATTTTATGAGTCTCTTCAGGCATTAAAAAATAGAATTGGAAAGTCGAACTTTCGTGAAAAGCTGCACAGTGTTTACATTAAACATTCAGATTTGTGTATTAACTTTTAAACAACACTGCCTGTTTAAAGCTGATTTATTACAATATTTTAATTAAAGATTCTTCTTTATTTGATTTTTTCCATTTAAACTTGTATAATTTATTTCTCCTTATCAAGACTATTTTATAGCTTTTCTTGTTTTAGTTTTCTTCAGTATATGTTATCAACTTTGACATTGGAAAATCAAATGGTTATTTTTCAAATCAGTATTTTATTTTAAATAATTACTATGTATTCACAATAATTTTTATCTGTGTTAATTTTGTTTTTATTGACAAATTTAGATTAAATTTATGCTACAAAAACAGAGTTTATTCAGTAAGCGGATGAAAATTTTATTGTGGATTTTTTATATCCTGGACAGTCCAACTTTTCAGCATTTTTTATATATATGCTCTCAGAGTTTCAGTATTGTTTTGTTTATGTTTAGGCCACTGTACTTACCACTACGAGCAATGGTAACAATGGAGAACTTCAGCATTTCCAGTAATATTGTTGCTCACACAACCACATCAGTTTTGAGGTTTGGAGCTATTATTTATTCTGAATTTTACTATACTTTGATAGTTAGCTTTTTGTACATTGAAAGATTCTTATTTTTGAAGCATTCTGACAAATTCCATTCCTTTATAGAAATATACAGTTTTATTTATTTTATTTTTTTATAATAAGAGATTCAGAAAGACAGATATGCCTCTTTAACCTGCTGTTTACTGCTTGGTTATATTAGCAGTAAAACTAAATAATGTGTTACGCCATTAAAAACATTTTTCTTTTATTAATTTAAATTTTCATTATGAAAAGGTACACTTAAATAGTGATCCTGATTGTTAATGACATATAAGTAGTACTCAAGAGAAGACAACGAATTCTGCATCAGTGGCAAACTTCATTAACAAAAACACTGAGGTTAAACAAATCACTAAAGAAAGAAAAGTTTTTGTCTTTATCGCTTGTGTAGTAATTATAAATTTTTTAAAGTATAAATTGATAAAAAGCTTGAATCCTCATCCTATCTGCTTGTTAAGCATGTGTTCTACCAAACAAGATGTTGGGCATGAGAGCTATGAGCGTTGGTCCTCACTTCTTTGATTTATAAAGTGGTTTGTTTCATTTGGCATTTCAAGCTCAGAAATTCATGTATTACCTCTTTATTAGTGTATTCTCAGCTGATATCCTTCTGTGTACCTTAGCACACTTTTTGTAATGGAAAGGATTTGAATGAGTTCTGTAACTAAGGAATTGGAATATGTTGATAAAGTCGAATTTTTTTTTAAGTCACAGTTTACTTTTTCTTTTACATTATTCAATACACAGCCAACTTATCAACACCTAACAAAGAACTTCATGCTCACTAGTTAGATAGTCAGATAGTAGGAACGTTTTTGGGGCAAACTCCATGGTGACCATATGAGTTGGTTATAAACATTGTTGTTTTCAGTTTTAACTACAAAGATAAAACCAGCTCCTTCTAGTCATTTAAAACTGGCGATTTTTTTGTTATAAAGATATTTAACTATGATGGAATTTTATGGTGATATTGTGGGCCTTATCTAGTAAAATGAAGTTGCATGTTGTTTCTTTAATTAACAGATGTTTTAAAGAAAAGTGAAATTCAAGTTTGTACCTTAATTTTATCATTATAACCATGGGGAGTGCTAGAGGAAGCTTTTAAAGTTTGTATTGTTATTTTCAATAGTTTTTGTAACTATGATATTTTAAAGAGCTTGATTATTTAAAATATATGACATGCAGTAAACGATTGATGTCTTTAGCATCCAGTTGTTCTGTATATCTTTTCCTTTGAAAAAAAAAAAGTTGCTAAACAATTCATTTCCTGAATAATTTGGAAGCTTAGAAAATATCTCATCATAAACTTTTAAATACAAGAATTACATTTTTAGAATTTTTTTTGGGGGGTACTTAAAGAATTGGAAATTGATTATTACTACCAGTTATCATTTATTAGATGTGATTTTAAATGTTTTGGGTGAAATGTGGAATGTAGATGTTTTCAAATTTGATGACGAGGAACCCACTTTGAGACTAATAATGCTTGGAGGCAACTTGAATGGGTAATGAAGAAAAACTTTAATATAAGTTTAACATAACCACAAATGTACAACGTTTCGACAAGGTTTTGTCATCATCAGGCTGTTATATTAAATTTATATTAAAGTTTTTCTTCATTACCCATTCAAACCATATCCAAACATTATTAATATAGATGTTGTTAAAGGAAGAGGGTGCTTTGTAATTAACATGTCAATTGGAATAGAAACATGGCTTGTTAAACTTATTTTATATACATTGTGTTTGAAATGCTCTATTTTACAGAATCATAGCTGAAGAAATGTGTCTATTTATTTCTGACAAAGTTGAAACTGATGCAGTAGATCTCAAAAAGAGTAAGTGAACTCTGTCTTGATATTATGTGTTGCAAAATTTAAAAGTTATCTTTTTGGTTCAAGTAGTGTAAAAACAAAACACGCGTATACAAGTTTCTAATTATATTGGTGAATGCATGAATATAATACTTGAAAACAATTAAATGAAGTGAACTTTATTTTATTGGGATATTAGTCAAGTTACAGTCAACACTTAATTAAACTATTATCAATGTATGTTAATAAACCTAACATCAAAGCTTAGTTTGTAACCCAATTTTTAATATTACCTAAGTTTTAATTTCAAAAATCTCAGTCTTCTCTTGCTTGACACATCTGTGCTCTGATCTCTCCCACTTCACTTGAACAACACAGCTCCTATAGTGTCTAAAGGATTAGAAACACAAAGTGCACATATTGTCAAGGAAGAATAGAAAATTTTAACTCCTCCTCCTCTTTATTTACTGAGATATCAATGAATATATAAAACCCAGCCCCTTCCATTGTTTTTCTTCATTTTAAGCCACTTATTCACTCATGCCTATTTCTGTAATAGACATGTCACCAAACACAGTAGTGTTAATGTATAGGGATGGGTCATGAAAAAAATGGTGGCCGCATTCAATCTATTACTCTATGATGCTTACAAAAGGCTAAAGTTGAGTTATAGATTTATTTGAGCACCTAATTGCCATTATTGAGTATTTCACAGCTTGTATAACGCTATTATTATTCTGTTCTTCTACCATACATATTTTTGTGGGGAAATAATAAAAAAAGGAAAACTAACACTTAGCAATGAGTTCATTTTATAAGTGTATATTATTTCTATGTTTCAGAAATAGCAGTTTCATTTCTGATCACTAGGTGGCAGTACATAATTATTATATAACGTCCGTTTGTGACTTTTCATTGCACAAACACGATATCTACCAAAACAATTTCAATACAAAGAAAAAATAATCTCAATTAATATTCTAGGTATCAAGTACTTATGCAACTGACAGATCTGTGTGCATGTTATTGATGTCTAAATTTAAAAACACCAGTTTCTTAATTATCAAACAATACATTATTTAGCAGTCTTCTTTTCTTCAAATTTTCACTGGAGCTGAGCCTGGCAGCTATGTATATATGTTTTATCATACTTCCTGGCCTGGGATCTGTATAATGTCTTCCCTATTAACTCTCTCAATGCACGCTTGGTCTATTTGACTGACCACATGACTTTTTTGTACTCGTTTAAAGTCTTTATAGATTTAATACTTTATAACTCTCAATATAGTGTGTATATCTTCATGAAATTTGGCAGTTTTTCAGTTAATATTACAAGTCTTTCACACACAAAAAATTATATTTTTTAGTGAAGTATTCTAAATAAAATAAAGATTTGTCCATTAATATATTGAGTATTTGTTTTGAATAGTCTATGTACAAAGTAATTTTCATGTTAAAATTAAAAATAGTTTTCCTCATCTCCAAAATCTCAAATTTCCTTTGTGTAATCCCTGAAACCTCCTAAATGCATTTCAAACGTTTTTTTTCAGTAAAACTTCATAGTTTATCTGTTATTTTCTCTACCCTATCTCAAAATGAGATCAGTAAATTCGATTGTCCTCATAACCACCAGAAAAAAAATCGAAATAAATTTAAATTACCCTTTTTTTCTTTTTAGAATGACTTCAAATTTTAACCTGAAACTACATCCGTTTATCCTAAGTTGATCTAAGTTCGTAACATTATACATCTATTTATAATTAAATTATTATTATTTTATTGCCCTTTGAACTGTGTCTAACTGCTATCCGTGCCATTATAAGTTGTAAATTACTCTGGGAACGTGCAGCTTACATTATGTTATCAAATTACATTACCCACGAGTTGCTCGGGTGCATGCCTCATTGACCATTTTAATTATATTATTATTATTATTATTACTTAAATAACTTAAAAAGAACCATATTTCTAATTTTAGTTACTTTTAGAATAATAAATAAAGAATAAATATGAAAAACAAGAAATAAAGTACTTGCCCAATCTTTTTTTTTTCTGGATTTTATCAACTAACATATACTTAAGTTATTGAACAGATATTCTGTGTATGTATTAAAATTATGATTACTTACTTTGAAGTAACTACCTAAGAATAGGGAAAATGAACCCTGAACCAAACTGTTGACTGGAAAAAAAAAAGAAAAACTTGTATTACAATATATTCTGTGATGTGTGTCATACATTTCGAAGGAGTACATGATGTTCTAATATACAGAAACAGCTACACTGGATTTTATTAACTAATTCATATTGAAATTACTGAACATGTATTCTGTATATGTACTAAAAATTATGATTACTTACTTTGAAGTAACTACCAAAGGCGTTTTACAAACTCCGATTACCCATTGGAAATAGGCAAAATGCCCATAAAAGAAGACTTTCAAAACCAAAACTAAAATGGCATAATAAATGGTAGTGGAACCTCAGTTTCTATTGGTTGGCAAATAAGTGTGGTGAAAGTGAGAGAGGGTAGTATCATTTATAAGAATGTGCCCAAATAACACTTATATATACTTATGCTGCGAAAATACACACACATCTAATGGATGACCATAGTACTGAAACACCAGCTATGTAATTGGATCAGCCCAATGCTGAACCATATAATAAATGTTTTTACACATTCTAATTGCAATTTTATTACCCTATTATAAGTTTTGTAGGAAATATAAACTGCTGTAACCCATATTGTGTTCTCGGAGCAAGGGGGAATGTCACCTCACTGAATACGCGTGCTTTTTTGCACTGGAGAGGTTCATATTACGGTTGTACATAAATAGTTTTATAACACAAGCAGTGATTTATTTCTTTATTTTCAGCGGGTTTGTAATTTGTCGTTGACAGTAAAATAAACACAGAAAATACATGGGATATGTTTAGCAGTTGAAACTGTCAAGGGAAATACTTTGAAACTTCATGATCAATAATGAAGAAAAAGGAAACAGCTGTTCATTATATTTCTGATTTTACAATTTTTCTTTTCATTATACTTTGATGAGGTGTCTACAGGCTGAAGAATCAAATAATAAACATAATAACAGATAAAATATAACGTTTTACTGAGAAAAAAGTTGTATATATATTTAGGAGGTTTTAGAGGTTATGCAAATGAAATTTGAGATTTTTGAAACAAAGAGTGGTATTTTAAATCTTAAAATGAAAATCACTTTGCACTGGGACTAGTTAAAAAAAAACTTTTCACAGACAAATATAAGTAAAATTACTTCATTAAAAAAATCTCATTTTTATGTGTGCAGAAGACGAGTACAAATGGTTACGAGGTCAGTCAAATTGACCGATCCTATGTTGAGAAAGTTAATATAACTGTTATACTATAGAATATACTAAGGATAAGTAATAATACCCAGGTGCACACCCTCAGGATCAACTTAGTATGGGTGCAAAATTGCAGGTTTCTAGGTTCCTTCCTCTTGGATCTGTGGTGGTCACACAGACACATCTTATTATTATTATACATTACAAGTATGTTCTATACAAAACAAAAACAACAATTTTCAGTAATTTTCTTTTTTGCTAATGATTTTTGTGAATTTACTGAGTCTGAATGCAAGATTATTTTCTTGCTAAGAATAAAACACATCTTCAACTTAATTCTTATACTGTATTTGCATAACCTTAAAAACCTCTTTAATGAACATCAAAATTTTTCGTTTCACAATAAAACTTATTTTCTGTACCCTAACCTAACAAAATCAGGAATATTGTGTAAAATGAAAATTTTTAAAATATTAAAGAAATCTAACTTACTTTTTTTTCGTTCTATAATATCTGCATATTGTAACTGATAAACCCTATTTATTCTTATAAGCAAAACTAATAGATATTTCAAATCTAATTTCATTTAGTTCATCACTTTATGGCTGCATTTAGTCTCAGAGTACATTGAAAGCCATTTATCACAGCAAAACAGCTTCGTGTAAACAAACAATTGGGGTATAAGGCATGTCTTGCAATGTGTGCATACTATATTGAGTATCACAATTTTTTTTTTTCATTTAAGTTTTCTTATCTAACATAATAAGTTTCTAATTTTTACATTTTAGTTGCTCTTATAA
>NW_013669619.1:36236-37484 GCF_000517525.1 Limulus polyphemus
TACTTTTATAATAATAAATAAAGAATAAATATGAAAAACAAGAAATAAAGTACTTACCCAATCTTCTTTTTTTCTTCCCCTCGACTGTTGAGGACAGTTAAGTCTGATTTGTTATAGTAATTATAGTATTGCACTTAATAGTTTTTTTAAATTAAATAATGCACCAAAGAATATAGACTAATAACATGCAAAAAGTAGACAAATTGCCTTACCTCGTAAAATTTTTCTGGCTTTCCAACTAAGCGACAAGAGCCGTTACAAATTCATCCAAGCTAGTCGTTAACTTTCCCATGGGAATGAATCTTATAGTGTGAGTGAAATTGACGATTTTCTGTTCAGAATACAATATTATACAATACATCATTTGATAGATGAAAACCATGACTTTCTATTGGTTATAAGTAATATATAATTAAACCTAAGAGAGAACTATCAATGAATTGTGAAAGAGAGGATGTGGCAGGAGGGGTCTGATTTTCTATTTGATAGCTCTGTAACCAAATAGAATTGAAGACTATAAAAATTATGGTTTGTCTGACCAATAACGATTTTATAAAGAGTAATTTATGCTTAATTTGTACTTTTTCAAGGGGTGGTGGATAAAATAGGGATAATGACATGCTAAGAAAAAAAATGTGTCATGTGGGTCACACTAGTGGAAATTAAGGATTTTTTAAGGTATTGCCTTGTAGAATTAAGAACTTAACTTACATACTATTAAAATATGGATTATTAGCTGAGATTTTATGCTATTCTAATTGGTATAACATAAATAGAAAGTGGTTTAATAAAATTTTGAATGTAAGACACTAAAATCTTGTGTCATGCTCAGTAAAGGGTACATGGGGTGATAAGGTTAATTGACATGACCCTAGCATGTGGTGGAGTTGATTGTATGCACATGCAGTGAGTTGGGGTGAGGCGTGAGTTCTATAAATATCCCCTTAACATCAGTCCAGTGCTCCAGGGTATTCGTATCATCCTGTAGAAACCATTCCAGCTTCACTGACCCCAATGTAATCCAAAATTAGGGAATCTGACAAAAATTATATTATATTAACCATATATATTACCATTGAATTATAAAAATAAAACAAATGTTCACATATCAACCTACTTCTGAAATTGTTTTTAAAAAAAGGGAAAACAAGTAGTAAAAAAATTTTGCAAATGTTAAGTATAATGGAGGGATGGCAATGCCAAAAAGTACAGAAACATGGTAGGGATGAATATACAAAAATCCCTACA